>NW_018230934.1:70670-74629 GCF_001263595.1 Phalaenopsis equestris | reverse complement strand
GCTTATGCTTTAATTGAAAAAATGGCTACCAATAATTTTTAATGGTCTTCTGAGAGAGTGAATCCTAAGAAAGTAGCCAATATTCATAAAACTGATGCATTTATTATGTTAGCAAATCAAGTTGCTGCAATTTCAAGGAAGTTAGACCAATTTGGAATGATTTTTTGTCAATCAATTTCCATGATTGAAGATAATTCATTAGGCCAAATGGTAGATTCTCAAGCATCATTAGAAACTTTAAATGTCATAAATAATAAGCAGAATAACCCATATTCAAGTTATTAAGACCCAGGTTGGAAAAACCATCCCAACTTTAACTGGAATAACAATTTGGGTGGTAATAATCAGCAATAGGGGAACAACCAAGTAAACTCATTAGGAAACTGGAACAATCAAGGGAATAATAATTATAGATCTACTCATCATCCAGGTTTTAATAGTAATACCAATTTAAGGAGAAGAAGTTGTCTATAGAAGAAGTGGTGTTACAAATGGGAAATCAATTATAAAGTCAAGGAGCTATATTTAAAAATATTGAGAATCAACTTGGGCAAATAGCAAATTCATTAAGTAATAGATCCCAAGGAACACTTCCTAGTAATACTGAATCAAATCCAAAATACAATAATAAAGGACAAGTAAAATCTGTTCAACTTAGAAGCAGAAGATAGTTGGAAGGTCGGGTTCAAAAAGAAATTGAAGTAGAGAGAGAAAAAATTGAAGAGGACACTCCAAAATCTCCAAAATATTCTGAGAGACCTATTTCTCCGTTGAAAATTGATTTGGAAAAACAACCACCTCCATTTTCTCAGAGACTTTGTCAGCAGAAGTTGGATAAGAAATTTTCAAAATTTTTTTAAATATTTAAGAAGATTATAATGAATATTCCTTTTGTTGAATCCTTAGAACAAATGTCGAGCTATGTAACGTTTATGAAGGATATTCTTAACAGAAGAAGGAAGTTTGAAGATAATGAGGTTGTTGCACTTAGTGAGGGGTGTAGTGCGATAATTCAGAAGAAGCTTCCTAAAAAGCTTAAAGATCCTGATAGCTTTACAATTCTATGCGCAATAGGAGACATATTTTATGGGAAAGCTTTATGTGATTTAGGTGCAAGCATTAACCTTGTGCCATTATCAATATTTAAAAGAATGGGATTAGGAGAAATAACCCCTACTACTGTAACTCTGTAATTAGCAGATCGTTCAATAACATACCCTAAATGAGTTATAAAAGATGTCCTAGTGAAAGTGGATCAATTTATCTTTCCTGTTGATTTTGTTGTGTTAGATATGGAAGAAGATAAAGAGATACCTATCATTTTGAGAAGTCCATTCCTAGCCACAGGAAGAGCAATGATAGATGTGTAAAAAAAGGGAATTAATAATGTGCAACAATTAGTAATGCCCCTACTACATTTCAAAGATGTATGATGGCAAAGTTTTTTGATTTATTTGAAAAAGGGTTTGAAGTATTCATAGATGATATTTCAATGTTTGGAACTTCATTTGACTCATGTTTAGAACATTTATCTAAAGTTCTTAAGTACTTTGAAGAAATAAATTTAGTCCTTAGTTGGGAAAAATGTCAATTTATGGTAGGAGGAGGAATTGTATTAGGTCATCAAATATCAGAATATGGTATGGAAGTAGAACCTGCTAAAATTCAAGTGATCGCTAATTTACCTTATCCAGCAAATGTAAGAAAAATTAGGAGTTTTTTAGGACAAGCTGGATTCTACAGGCGATATATTAAAGACTTTTCAAAGATTACTAAGCATTTATGCCAATGCAATTTTCAATTTTGACGAGGACTGCCTAAAAGCTTTTAATTTATTAAAATAAAAACTAATCACTGCACCAACTATAGTTTCACCAAATTGGGGAAAACCTTTTGAATTGATGTGTGATGTAGTGATTCTGCTATATGAGCTGTTTTAGGATAAAAATATGATAAAATTTTCAAAGTAATTTATTATGCTAGTAAAACTCTTAATGAAACTCAAATCAATTATACAACAACTGAAAAAGAGTTATTAGCAATAGTATATGCTTTGGATAAATATAGATCATATTTAATTGGAAGTCATTGTGTAGTGCATACAGATCATTCTGCTATTTGTTAAACCTAGACTTATAAGATGGATTCTTCTTTTGCAAGAATTTGATTTTAAAATAGTAGATCGAAAGGGGTCTGAAAATCAAATTGCTAATCATTTGTCCAGGCTTGAGTTAGAAAAACTACTCTATTTTGAAAAAGAATTTAATGAACATTTTTTAGATGAAAAATTGTTCACTATTAATGAGTGGCGTGTTCCGTGGTATGCCGACATTGTGAACTTTATTGTTAGTGAAATTATACCCTATGGAATGACATACCAAAAAAAGAAAAAATTTATTTCTGAAGCTAAGACTCATTTTTGGGATGACCCATTTTTATATAAACAAAGAAATGATCTGATTATTCAAAGATGTGTACCATTAGAATTAGAAGAAACTTATGAAATTATCCAAAAATATCATAATTCTGATTTTGGGGGACATTTTGGTGCTGATAAAATAACATACAAAATTTTACAATTTGGATTCTATTGGCCTACAATTTTTAGAGATGTTAATGCTAATATCAAAAATTATGATCGATGTGAATGAGTAGGCAATATATTTAGAAGAAATGAGATGTCCCTCAATTATAGGCTAGAAGTTGAAATATTTGATATTTGGGGATTAGATTTCATGGGACCATTTATACCATATTTCGGAAATTTATATATTTTGTTAGCAATGGACTATGTATCCAAATGTATAGAACCTGTTGCTCTACCTCGATGTGATGCTCAAAGTGTTGTAAAATTTTTGAAAATGAACATATTTTATAGATTTGGGATGCCGAGAGTTATCATTAATGATGGAGAAGTCAGTTTAGAAATTCAATAATGGAGAAGTTATTAATGACATATCATATAAATCATAGGATTGCTATTACTTATCATCCTCAGAAAAGTGGTTTGGCTGAATCATCCAATCAAAGAATTAAAAGAATTATGAAATAATCTATGAATCCAACAAAAATGGATTGGTCAGTCAAACTTGACTATGCTTTATGAGCTTATAAGAGTGCATACAGAACTCCTATCCATAAAAGCTAATATTTTGGATAGCTTCCCACTTACCAGTTGAACTTGAGCATAAAGAATATTGGGTGATTAAAGAGTTCAATTATAATTTGAAAGATGTTGTTGAGAAAAGATTATTGCAAACTAATGAGCTTAATGAGATAACGAATATGAGAGTGTCAAGATTTATAAAGAAAAGATGAAGATGTAGCATGATCGAAGGATTCTTACTAAAAATTTTTAGCCAGGGCATTAAGTTTTGCTATATAATTCAAGATTAAGATTATTTCCAGGCAAACTTATGTCCAGGTGGATGGGCCCATTTGTTGTGATAAAAGTTTATCCTTATGGAGCTATGGATTTTAAAGATCCTAAGTCTGAGAAAATATTTAAAGTTATTGGACATAGACTGAAATCTTATTGTATATAGGATCTGCATAAATTTATTGATGAAATGATAAAGGAGGGGGGGTCAACAAGAATAAGCACTGGTTACGTCGGGCTAACGATGTAAAGCCAAGCGCTTTGTGGGAGGCAACCCATAGTTATCAGTGTGTTTTTGTTTTGTAGCTTAGTAAATGCCTTGTTATTTTGTGTGTGATTAAGAAAATTAGGTTAGTATTTTTGGAACTCTTATGAGTTATTAAAGATTTTAAGACTTTATAGTAAAAATCTATTATGTGTTAGTAAAGATTTTATGACTTTATTTAGTGACCAAGACATGTTAGAATGAGAATTTGGATGTTAAGTTGACTAGTGCAAAAATGTGCACTTGAGCTTAAGCGCTAGATCCGACGCATAAGCACGACAGTTTAAACACATGTGCAAAATTAATAACATGTGC
>NW_018230934.1:67709-70592 GCF_001263595.1 Phalaenopsis equestris | reverse complement strand
CCAAGGCAGTTTCTAAACAGTTATTGGAAGGATTTAGACCTATAAATAGAAGGGTTTTGTTAACGAATTTCACCCCAGATCATTTCTAGCCCTAAAAGTCTAAGAGAAAGTGAGATTTAGAGAAAATGTCTTCATGGGAGATGGATTTGAAGAAGAAGGAAGAAACCATGAGGAAGAGGTTAATTAGTCAAAGTGCATAAGAGATGTGTAACGGTTTCATAGCCATTAGTATTGAAGGGGTATCAGAGAAGATCAACAAATATGAGAATACTATAGCTTTATTGGAGATGCTTTATTGGAGACCAAAGTACTTGAGTTGCATGCACATTTAGAGCATATTGGATGGCAATTGAAGATGCAACTTAGCCACACAGGTTATATAGAGGAAGCGGATAAGGTGATGTTCATAAAGCAGAAGTTGATTGAAGAAGATAGTATCAGAGCTCGTCACCACCGTCTGTTTTATCAACACTATATTCCTGGACGGACTAATGAAATACAGGAACTTATTCCTTCAAATGAAGAATGAAATTAAGTTTAGTGTTTGAAGCTATTGTTTTCAAGTGGTTTAGTATTTAAGTCTTGTTTTTAGTATTTATGGCTTCTTATATGTGTATAATTATGAAATGATTGTTTTGTATTTATATTTAGGAAAATTTTCTCATCCAAGACTATTTGGAGTGAGAATTAAGTGTTTAAAGGTATTTTTACTTGTTTGTGAATTAATATAAGTTTGCTTGTGTGAAATTTTTTGTTATTTTTAGCCTCAAATTGTAATAGTTTTTATGGAGAATTTTGAGAGAGATGGGAGTTATAGGAAGTTGAAAATAGTCATTTAAGTTCTATGAGACCATTTAGGGGTGGTTTACTTAGGCAAATAGTGCATTTTACTTTAATTTGAAAATTTTTAAAATTGTGCACTAGCGCCTAAGCATCGCCTAAGCACCACATCTCGCGCTTAAGCGCGAGCCAACACGAGAGGCAGGCACCTAAGCGCCATTTACCCGCGCTTAAACGTCGGTTCACGAAAATTGGTTCGCGAACGGTTAAAAGTGAAATTTCAGCCCGAAAATCACCATTTTTAACGCCACCAACACCAACCTCTCAATTTTGCAATTTTTGTGGGCTAGGGTACATCTAAAGTGAAGATTTCTTGGTGAAATCAAGTGAAATTTGCTAGATCTAAGTTCCTTGAGGTAATAGCTTTACTTCTGTGCAAAAATTTTGGATTTTCACTATGTATTTTTAGCACATTTGGAGAAATTCGAAAATTCATTATTCGTGGTGAAAAATGAGAAAAAAAATCTATGAAAATTGCATGGGAAGTGTAGTTTATACTTTGGAAGTTTAGTTTAGTTTAGTAATTTAGACTTGATCGATCTTTGAAGTTATTTTTGGAATTTATAAAATTTGTAGAATGACACCAAGAATGAAGAGGAGCAAAGGAAAGGGCCCTTTCAATTTGAGTAAATTTGTTAGTTCAATGGCTCAGGATTGATACAGTGATGCGATGTAATCACGGAAACTGAGTCAGAAGCGGTGTTTTAAGAATCAAGGTCGAGACATAGAGGATTTGATCGTTCGCTGACAGTGGAAACAATTCTATTGTTTCTCTGCAGTGGCGATTATTTCTATTTTTAGGGAGTTCTATGTTTGAGGCTGAAGAAGATAGAGTTATGGTTCGAGGAAAATTGGTACATTTTTCACTAGAGGTAATCAACTTGTTTTATCATCTACCACTTGATACATTATGCTATATTTTTATGCAAATTATAGTCCGACTGAAGTGGAGTTAGACGAGATTATTTCTTGCTTGACTATTGGAAGAGGACTTTGGAAGATCACTGATGAGAGGAGAGTCAACTTCCCAACTTCAAAGTTATGTGCACCTTCAAAGGCCTGACACTATTTTATTTCTGCTTGTCTGCTACCAACAAATCATCTCAATGATGTGACCAGAGAGAGAGCGACGTTAAATTATTGTATACAGGAAGGAAAGCTCATCAACATAGAAGCTTTGATTTATCCGACTATCATTAGTTCTGCCACTGTCGTTACTACTACAGGTCTGGGATTTGCTTCCTTGATCTTTTCTTTGTGTGAGCATGCTAGAGTTAAATATGATAGTTGGGAGGAAGTGTTGTTACATCTAAAGCCCATCACTAAGGTGAATGTGAAGACTTATTCTGAGCATTCTATTTTTGGCTGGAAAGGAGGTTTTTCTAGGAGTTATGGAATGGAGACGTCTGCTGCTTCTACATCTAGACCATCTACCTCACATGCTTCTACATCTAGAGGTGAGTTTACTGAGACCAAAGATCAATTATTGTAGAAGATGATAGATCATATTAATTTTACCACTGATAAAGTTTAAAATTTAGAGCATTTTGCAAAGCATACTAATAGGTATAGCAGGCGAAAGAGTGATTATGAAGAGAAATTCCACTCATCTCTAGAGAACCTAATTAGGGGTGACTCAGGAGTGCAATTTTCTCTATTTCCTCGATATCCTGATTATGAGCCTGTAGAAAAGTGGTATAGCGGTGATTGTATAGCGGTGATTCAGAAGATGAAGATTTTTATGTTTGTAATATATGTTAGACTACGTGCTTTGGACTTGAGATGTTTGTAATATGTGTTAGACTATTGGCTTTGGACTTGAGATTTGTGATGTGTTGTTTATTTTTATGTTGTGGACTATGTGGTGTGGTACTGCTACATTTGCATCTTTGTGATGATATATACTATGTATTGTGTTTTGAACTTTTATTTTTTATTGTTATTATGATGTTTGTCTTAGTTAGTAGTTTTTTTTTAAATTCTAGGGTAGTAACTGTTGTGAGTTTTGTGATTTAGTTAGTTTAGAACTTAACTTAATTCTAT
>NW_018230934.1:65821-67206 GCF_001263595.1 Phalaenopsis equestris | reverse complement strand
TGTAGAAAATTATTAATATAAGTAACTATCTTTAGTAAGAAACATTTTATTTTCAAAAATTTTAGAAATTTAGACTTTTATTTTTAATACTTAAATTTCTTTTATTAAAAATAATTTTTGAAGCTATTATTATATTTATAAGTAAGAGTTTTGTATCAAGACTTTTCCTTAGGAAAGGAAAAGTAGTATTCAAAATTATTAAATGCCTATCCAGATATAGTAATCCTTGCCTAAAAAAATAAAAAGAAAAGAAAAAGAAAAAGAAAAGAAAACAAAAAAGAGAGGAGAAGCTTGAGGATTAGCGCCTAATAAAAAATTGGTTCCACATTTGATTTTTTTAAAGTATAAAACTTGAGAAAATCTTAAGCTTAAAAATATAATATAGGAAGTAAAATTATTTATAGTAAGTAAAATTATTCTTAATAAAAATTTTTAAGTGGAGATAATAAAAGAACTAAATTCTAAATTTACAAGACTTACAATATTTCTGAATTAGATAGAAATTCATATTTTCATCTTTCTTAACATTAAAAATTTCTAAACTTTAAGTTGATCTCATTTACTAAATATTTTTTTCTAAATTGGACTACTATATTTCTAAATCTAAATTTTAGTTACTCCTAAAGAAACTTATATACATATCATACATATTTAGTTTTTAAATACTGAAGTGTCACTTGAGGACAAGTAACATTTTAAGTTTGGGGGATAAGATATGCCTAAAATATATAGTATTTTAAGACACATTTTTATACTTATTTTTTAGATATTGCGCTTTAATGGAAGGTATTTTTGTGTTTTTCTTTCAAGTACAGGTAAAAAGGTGAAAAATGCTTAAAGGAGTGAAAATGATCAAATTTGGAGCAAAAATGTGAAAAATGTGCAAAAGTTTTCTGGCGCCTAAGCACCCGATCCGGCGCTTAAGCGCTGGTTAAATGGAGAAGGTCGCGCCTAAGCACTAGAGGCCCCGAGCTTAAGCGCCAATCGCAGTTATTGGTAGAGTAAATTCAGTTTTTGCGAATTTTGAAGAGGTTTTTTAGGCACCTATTGGCTTAATAGGTGGTTACAACTACCATGGACAAAAATTATTGTGAAAGGATGCATCTCTTAGAGAAATACATCGAATCAAGACACATTTTGAAGAGATACCAAAGCACCTTTTGGAGAATTATAGAAGAAGGAAGATTGAGACTTTGAAAGGGGTCCTGATAGTACTAGGAAAGTTTTGAAAGTTCTAAAATTGAGGAGTTTGTTGGAGAGATTTTCAGGCACCACATATTTATCCTTTTTATTTTAGTTTTATATTGAGAGTGTTATAAAAGAGAAGAGATTCAAAGGAACTTCAAGAGTTTGGTGGAAGACTTGAGATAAGTTTTTATTTTTTG
>NW_018230934.1:61136-65354 GCF_001263595.1 Phalaenopsis equestris | reverse complement strand
TTTTTAGAACTATTCAAACTTTAAATTAGCCAATGTTCTTTATAGCATTTATAGTAAGGGTAAAGAATATTATTGCTTCTATTTGTCACAACACAATTTGCATACTTCCACAACAGAATTCTTATACTTATTATTGATTCATGATAAGAAGAAAGATATTTTAAGTACTTTTCTTCTAAAAAAACTTTAGTTATCTTTTTAAGTTGTTGTTGTTTCGTTAAAATATCAAAAATACTAAAAATATTTAAATTTTAAATTCCTGCAAAAATAGTTTTTAGTTTAAGTAATTATCTTTTTAAAAATAGAAAAACTTCAAAAAAAGTGCATATTGCATAATATTCTTAATGGGTTCGATATTCAGGTCTTAATCAAAAAGTCTTATATTACTTGATAACAATACGTATACTTGCGTAGTATCCCAATATAAAAATATATATAAATTAAAAATTAAATTCTTTTTTTTCTTCAAGATCAAGTTTTTTTGTTTTTGTGCGAAATAAGGAAATATAAGTGAAAAATATAATCAGAATTTTTGTTATACTGTTGCATATAAGCAGTTTCGAGATCAAGGGTCATGGTGGTGGCTTAGGCAAATGGGTCAGTCTCTTTAGTCTAGTGTCATGAGTTTGTGTATTATTGTTCCTGTTGAGGGGGGGCGGGGGCAACTGCATTGTTGCACACTACTGTAATAAGTGCTTGGTTTCTTTTTATTTGTTGTTGTCCCTACTAAGTGCCTTAGGCATAATTTGTACCTGTTAATTTTTTTCATTTATAGATATATAATGAATTTTTTACTATTGCACAAATTTGTTTATCACTCTCTGGATGTTTGTGTTTATTGAGCTGATACTTTATTTATCTAAGATGTTTACCTTCTGAGTTTCATTTAATGTAGCCTATCTTTGCTTTTCCTGCTTGTACTTGATCTGCATCTTTTTTTTTATTTATAGGGCCTGTATGACAGAAACTAAGTTTGGGGGAACAATATTTATTTCAAACCCGAAGTTATAACATATAACTCATACATCAAATTTAAAATTCACCAAATAACCCTTGTTTAAATAGTACTAACATTTCACAATTGTCGTAGTTAAATCTTGGGTAAGAAAAAGATAAATATAAATTAAGAGTAAGTAACTTTAATGTCATCAGCAAATTTCTAGAACCAAACAACTTCAATCTTCCTTGAAGGAGTTCTATAAAATATTAAATATAGTGGGTTCAAAGAGTCTATAACAAACCAAAAATTGTTTTGAGCCTTCCTCTTTTCACGAGTAACCTAGTTATATTAAACCTAGTTACTTAAATTCGAACTCTAAAAAAAACCTAGGAAGAAGTAGTTAAACTATCATTGTAAAATTTATTACTTTAGGAATGCCACCCTGTAGTAAGAAAAATAAAGAAAAGTTGGCCGCCAGATATATTAATTCCCATAGAAAAGAAAAGAAAAGAAAAAAGAAAATAAAGAGAAAACAAAAGGTAATACGTAAAAGCCCTGGGAAGAAACTTGAGGTTGTGGTGTGCGTCGGAGGTGATGACCCTAGTGCTACATTAAAACTTAAAGTGTTGTTTAATACGTGTACAACTAATCCAGAAAATAATCAAGGCAATCACAACAATAAGTAATCACTAGGATGCAAATGCAAGTATACTTATTACACAAGTAATATAGAGTTCTATCGGAGTCTTAAGTATCGATCCCACAAAGAGGTGGAAACTCTTATAATAATAACTTAAAGAAACAATATCTAAACTTTAGAAAACTTACCGCTAGGAGTATCTTCTTGTTGATGACATGGTCCACGCTCACCACACTAGATGTTGAATCCAAATCTCATGTAGATCATGCCCAAGGAATATAACATAGAAATTATGAGAGAAAGAGAAAGAGAAAGAGAAAGAGAAAGAGAGAGAGAGAGAGAGAGAGAGAGAGAGAAGAAGAAGAAGAAGAAGTGAGACAAGAGAGAGAGAGAGAGAAGAAGAAGAAGAAGAAGAAGTGAGACAGCAATTGCCCCCAAGTGGCAAAGTGGTCGTGTTTCCCGAGCTCTTAAACCCCTTCTATAAATTGAAGGAAACTGTTACAAAAGAATAGGAGAGCGATGCATATATGATTGGAAAGCGCAAATGACACGAGTCCTTACATGAAAAAGGTTTTCCTATTTATAGATGTTAGGAGAATAAAAATGTTAAAATTACATCATTTCTCCTGAGAGTTACAGGTTATTATTATCTTCATTGACACTTTTTGCTATATCTGACACCTTTTTATTGCTCGGTTCATTTGACTAGGTAGCCATCCAGTTAGCTTGAGTGGCCTATCGAATGAGGTGGCCAATCATTCTTTGTTGTCGTCAAATCCCATCTAGATCTGCTTGGGTATTTTTCAGACTCACAATAACTTATGCATGAAATGGATGAGATGATGACCCGATCATTGGGCACATCTCCAGCACTAAAAATTCAAGTGCTCGAAGCTAGCCAAAATTTATATATATATATATATATATATATATATAGAATTACATCTACATCAATCGAAACATAATTGTTTACAAATTCTAGCACTCATGTGATATTTTTGAACTACAAGCCTGATGTATTTATGGATGCAACGATCAAACTATTGAGGATATGAAAAAAGATAAAAAATACAAGTTGGAGTTTTATCATGAATTTTGATATTTGAGTGCCAATTTGGAAAAATGGTGAAGGAGAGTGTTAGATTCATAAATAGCAATATTTGTGGGGCCATGCGTGTAATTGGACCAATTTATTTTTTGCGATAGATTGTGTAAAATTTAAATAAGTATAATCAATTAATATTCAAATTCTACGCAAGTATACGTATCGTTATCAAGTAATAATGGACTTTCTATTTAAGCCCCAAATATCGATCCCACGGGAAAGTTTTAAATTGGAAATGATAAATTTGCTAGGAAATTCACAAAAAGTCAATTGAAATCACTGTCACTAATTTCAATTGTTGAGATGTAATTAAAATTAATTTTTTAAATTATTATAAAATCAAAAATGCAAAGTTTAAAACAGTAAATGCTAATATATTAACTATGTTTATTTAACGAAAATTATTATGTGAAAAAGCATCCTTCCCACTATAATGAGGCTATGGTTAAATGAGATGAGATAAATGCTCATAATATGTTTTGTGTCAAATAGGAGCAATTTTAATTCTCTACCCTGATACAGTGCATAGAAAATTATTGGCTAATCTTAGTGTTTAGTCCCTAAATCCGCGGCTAGGCTAGGAGGATACCGGCTCCCACTCTAGAGCTCCCACTTCCCTTCACCTGAAGGCTAGCTCTCGCTTCAGTTTTTAAACAATAAGACAACAATTGAAGATTTTAGTCTGTCACCCTAAAGGTTCTCCAATTCTACACCCAACAAAGAATATTTTCCTATTTATTTGCACTGAATTCCATAAACGATATTCTCCTCCATGGAATCAAATGTGATACTCACTCTATTGTAGAAAACATACTCCATTTCCAAGATCATGTGTTTTACAACACATTTTAACAATTCAATTGGCCCAGATCAAAAAGTAAATTAAGTTCGGAATTGAAAAATCATCACAATTTATTTTAAATTTTAATATTGGCACATCCATATTATCTCTTCATTTCACCATATCTAAGAGTAGGGAGAAAGATATAGGGAACTACTCAGACTCATGAGAAAGAAATAACAAAACACAAATTTCATATATAAAAGAAAGTTCATACAACACTGATAAACAAACAATACTTATCTGAAAACTCTTTCTCAAAGAAAATCCTTTGTAGCCTTTACTTAGAAATGCAGTGTCGGCGCTATTTCGGGTTGGTTTGTGGGGAGTTTCCCGTAAGAAGCTGTCGGTCACCGGAATTGAAATCCCATCGCTTGCTTCGGAAGGATGTTGAAGTATAAAATCAAACTGACCCCATTATTTTCATAGTTTAAAATGAAAGAGCACTGTACCTCAAATCCTGTATCTATCCCAAAGGGTAAACACAGGACTTGAGGATGAGGCTCGATCAAATAAACTAAGGAAAGTATGACGTCCGTTTGGTCTGCAAAATATTTGTATTTGCCGACAAGTTTCCCTATTTAATATAAAGGATTAAATATGGTTTATATTAAGCTGGGTTCAGACATGCTTCCTATAAGGGCAAGCCCCTATAGTTAATTACATCCTAAATGACCAAAGTCACTTAAGAA
>NW_018230934.1:55316-60255 GCF_001263595.1 Phalaenopsis equestris | reverse complement strand
ATGCAGGGTGACGTCGTTGTTTAGCATGCAAATTTGCAGGTATAAAAGTATAGTATGAAAAACACAGTATGAAAGTACAAGAAAGACAATGCTGAAAACTGTAAAAGTGTTCCTGGCGAGTCTTCTCGTTCCACCACCTGATGCTTGAAATGCATGTTAAGGCAGTTTATGAAGAGCAGGAAAAGTAAAGTTTTGGTAATTTTCCTAACCCTATGTCATATCTTGGCGGGTCCTTAGAAGTTTAATTAAGGATGACTTTATCAGGCAAGATATATTAAGTTTAGTAGATCTCTAAGATGTCTAACAGATCTGGAGAAAGAAGCAGGTCCACGCTACTCTCTCGCTGCCTGGTGGAAAATCCCGAGTTCTTTTTAAACTTATTATGTTGCTTAATAATTCATCCTATAAATACCGTTAACGCTCAGTAATTATCCCTAAGAAAGGGGTAATTATCATTTATCATTTAATTTGAAAATTATGCGAGTGAAGACCCTTAAAGAGGCAAGTTAGTTTAATTTGAACACTTAGCCAAATTTTTAATCCTAATTGGGTTTAGTGGTATTTCAAGGATGTTTGATTATATTATGTTTATTTCTCTAATCCTCATTTACTCCATTTTGATTTAGCCTAAGTCACCACTAAGCCCTTAAGACCTAGGTGAGTATCTTATTTAGTTTTGAAAAGGGTTAAGCTTTAAGTGGTCATGATTCATGATTTGAATTTTATTTGAATATCAAAATAGGGGTATTAAATTGACTAATTATTGACTTCAAAAGTCATACCCCTAAGTCCATGATCATTTAATTTTAATAAACTTCCAAATTTTAAGAATTTACAAATTTAATTACGAAAGTGAGATTGGTTTCTACCAATTAACCTCTTTGTGTTTCAAACATCATGTGTTTCAAACATCAAATTTGTGTTTCAAACATCAAATGAATTGATTAAGATTATAGGTTACCCATTTTCCCTCCTTGAATTAAGCCTAAATATAAATTTCCAAAATTACACATTAATTACACATTTGCCCGTAAGACTCTAACACTTCATAATTTGTCAAATTCAATTCAAATGACTTTGAAATTTTTATCCTACCTCATTTATGAGCCAATTAAGACATCAGAGAAAAAAAGGGATTTTTTAAAATTTCATTTATTTTATATAATTATTTTTTATTATTTTCATGCAAAAATAGGATTTTCCAAAAAAAATTCCTAACTTGACCATGGTAAATTATAATCCCTTGAAATTCTTACTGTAGATGGACCTAGATCAGATAAGCCTTTAAACAAAAGTTCATAATATTTTGAATTCCCAGTGATTTATTAGAATTATATTAAATTCTCGGTTATTTAATAAAAATAAAAAAATTTTAGGTGGTAAAATTTAAGTTTTGTATTTTTCAAAAATCTCCCTAAGGTCAGAGAACTCATAGGAGCAAATTTTATAATTTTTTTATTTTTCTTTGATTTATTGGAATTATTTTAGTGAAAACTCATTTTTAGCCCTTAAAAATTTATTTTAAGCTTGAAAATTCAATATCTTTTTTTAGAAAGTCAGGAAAAATATTAATTTTTAGCCATTAGAAATATTTTTAAGATTGAAAATACAATATCTTTATTTTAGAAATTCAGGAAAAATATTTCAATTGTTCCTAAGTGCTTAGGAAGAACTTTAGAACATTTTTAGGAATTTTATTATTTTTGTGTTTTTTATGGATTTTTTATTGTTTTAAATATTCAAAATGGGCTCAAAAATCAAGTTTTTATTTTAAATATAATTTTTTTTTTATAAAATATCCCTGATCATAGAGAGCTCAAAAAATAAGTTTCTATAAATGTTTAAGTCATATTTTTTATTTTTAAAAATCATTTTTATGCCAAAATTGTTATTTATCTATAAAGATCCACTTAAGTTCTCTGAATTATAAATAACAGTGGAGGTCAAAAATCAAGTCATTTAAGTGTTTATATCTTTCAAAATTAATTATCTATGTGATTTAGGTTTTGTGAAAATTAAGCGAACCAAATGGTACGGCGGCGTTTTCAAAACACCGCCCGCACTTATAGGTTGCCCCAAACAGACCCTAAGTCTCATAATTTTTTGAGTTATATTTTGATTTTTAAAAAATTGTTTAAGTGTCAAAAGTGACATTTATCTATAAAAATCAACTTAAGTTGCTCAAAATTGCGTCGAGATGCATTCTACATAAAGTGCGAGGAAGATTTTTCTTGATGAGTTCTCTGGATCATAAATCATAGTGGAGAGCAAAAATCAAGTCATTTAAATGTTTATATTTTCCAAATTTAATTATCTTAGTGATTTAGTATTTGCCAAAATTAATTTTCTTAGTGATTTGGTGTTTGTAAAATTTAAGGGTATTTTAAATGAATTGACCCATGAAATTATTTCCAAAGGTTTCTCTAGTCATAGTGGACCTTCAAAAATTTTCTTAGGGTTTTCTAATAAATATGCTAATTTTCATAATTATTTTAAAGAAATAATGTGTAATAACTTGAAAAATATGGATCTCTGTATAGGAACCTCCTCTGACTTTAGAAAAATTAGAGGATATCTCCGTTGACAAAGGCTACAACATGCCAAAATTTCAAATACAAGGTGATGTTTTAATATGCATGGAGAAAAAGCTCTATTTAACCCGCGCATGCCACCTCAACCTACGACGGCTCCGAAGGCATGCGTGGTGCGCTTTGGTTGGACACCGTCATCCATGTAGCTTGCTGACTCAGCCCGCTGTTTATGTCCCGAAGCGCTGTCCGACTCAATCTCCTCCATCCATTTGATACACGCTTGATCAAACGGCTCACCGTCATCATCCCCAATAGAATGATCCCGTGACCGTTCACACCAAAACCCTAATATCTTAGCCTAGACTCAACCAAATCACTTTGGGTTTGATCTTATGGACTCGTCTAAGTGAGACGAACACATCCATATGGTTAATGTACCATGAAATCAAGCCTAAATAAATGGAGAATCTAAATGAGCTCGGGAGGAGGAGAAGTTTTATACCTTTGCTATGAGAAGTGAAGCTTCGATCAGAGGGGCTCGACACGTTTGTTAGGGCCCAAGGAGGCTAGGGATTGAGTCCCTGGTCTTGGTGTAAGGCCTAGGTCTGAATTCGACCAATCTCAATTTTAGGTGTTGGTCTAGAGTTATGGTGGAGGCTATTTCAGAGATTAATTTGATGGGGCTTTAGCTTCTTTCACTGTTGTGAAGGTGTGGGTGAAGTTAATTTGAGTTTGGTGGACTGTGGAAGTGTATTGGGTTTTTTCCTTGAGTGAGGTTCAAGGTGTTCACATAGTGGTTTATCCGATCGTACATCGTCTCATATTCGCTTTCCTCATCATCTTCTAAGGAGATCCTGTACTGAGGTTTCTTTTATTTTGTCATCATTATTTTGTCTTCGGAGCTGTCTTCATCACTGATGTTGATGATCAGCTTAGTCCTTTCAACAATTGTATTGGCTCTTCTTCGTCCATGTCCCCGGCCTCGATCTCAAGTGCATGAACTAAAAGAGCCTTCACCATCATGTTGTAAGGAGGTAGTTGAATGGTCTCCTTTTTGTTCTTTTTCTGAATTTTTATTTGTTGTCACTTCTCGGGAGAAGACAATTTTTTTTGGAAGTGTATAATAAGCAGCATCTTCATGAATACCAACCTAATGTCCTAGAGGAATCCATCATAACAATTTAATGCAAATTTTCTTTGATTTGGCAACGATATCTTAAGCATGTGCATTTTTGGAAATAATATCCCTTAATTTGGGGGACCTTTGGTCCATGGCTTGATTTAGGTGGTTTCATGGTGTTTGGACTGGTTACTAAGTCCAACTAATGGCTGGGGAGGAGTTAATTTGGCGACTTTAGGGTGGTTAGGTCACATTTAGTGCATGGGTCCAAGTGAGTGTAAATGACCAAAACTTGGGTTTGGTCTAGGTTAGCCATGTCAATAGGCCCAAATAAATATTTTATTTTGTGTATTTTATTTGGTATTTTTAGTGAATTTTGGCATGATGCTTGATTTAGAATGATTTGATTATGTATTTAAAACTTAAGGAATGATTTTGATTGAATGGATGGTGAGGGGAAATTGTCATGTGGGCTTTTAATTGAATTTGGGCTTCTGGAATTAAACATGGTGGGCTTGGGCTTTTAAAATTGAGGTTAAATTTGAGCTAAAATTTGAGCTAATAAAATGTTGAATTTGTTATAGGAAGATATCATGAAGAGTTTGGAAGTGATTTCAAATGATTTGAATTGAATTTGCAGGCCAATTTGATGGATTTAGACATATGGGCAAGATTGAGGCTTTTTTATTTGGGTAAAATTGGGCTTGCAATTGGGTCAACTTGAGCTTGTATTTTGTTGATATTGGTATTGGGGATACTGAATTTTAGTTTGGAATTGAAATTAGGCAAGATTGGGGCCAATCGGGCCAAGATTGAGGCTAATTTGGGAAGATTGGGCCTTCAAGGGCAAATTGGGGCTTTTGGTCAAATTGGGTAAAAGTGGTCAAATTGGTTCAATGTGATAGTTCAAAATTGAAAATGGAAATAATTGGGATTTTCTGGGAATTTTTGGAATTTTTGGGTCTTTTAGCTATGGAGGGGTATTTTGGTAATTTGGGGGTGTTTTAGGGGTAAAAGGCCAAGATGGGTATTTTGGTAGAGTTGAGGTACCAATCATCACCAACAAGCCATGGACCAATGGAAACCCCATTTTTGGTCCTTTACATAGTGGTCTTAGCCAAACCATAGCTTTAGGGCTAGTAGGTTTAGGGGATCATCTATATGAGTATCCCAAAAGTTCAAGGGATCTCGGCTAGAAATTTGAGTTTAGGGTTGTGAATGAATGTGGGTGTATATGAGTGTAGATGAGTGTAGTGAGTGCCTTAGCTCAGCTCCAGACCAACCAACA
>NW_018230934.1:54064-55238 GCF_001263595.1 Phalaenopsis equestris | reverse complement strand
GAGGTTGAGACCAACATGTGGAACTTCAAGTTGAGTAGAGAAGAGTTTGGAATTTCTAGTGGTGAGGGTGTCTTTTCTAGTTCTCTAAGAATAGTCAATAAGAAAGTCCTATGGCTATACCTTAGGCTACTAAAAAGGAAAAACTAAACCTCAACTAAAAATGAGGTCAGCATGCAGGAAGAAGATATCTCTCACTTTTCTACGTCTCCAACACTCTTACAGAAACACTCATATAGAAAGTTTCACACTAAATGTCACCACAAAAACTCTAAACTATGAAAATAAAATAAAAAATTGACTCCAATATAGTAATGGAATGGAATGATGTGGTGCAAAAAATGAACGTAGAGGAGTGAAAAACGTAGAGGAGCACTTTTTTGATGAAATTCGGCCCCAAATAGAGCCCAAGGTCGGTTCTCCAAGAGGTGCCTCCAAAAATTCTTCAAAAAATCTTCCAAATACATCGAACCTTCTAAAAACGGGGTCTGCACCGCCGTTGGTGTCGTCGGCGCTAAGTAAAAATCTCCAGCCTTAAGTTGTTCTGCGCCATCGGCTCTGACCTCGG
Source organism: Phalaenopsis equestris (assembly GCF_001263595.1). Lineage (NCBI taxonomy): Eukaryota > Viridiplantae > Streptophyta > Magnoliopsida > Asparagales > Orchidaceae > Phalaenopsis > Phalaenopsis equestris. The sequence goes on along the minus strand of NW_018230934.1, from coordinate 54,673 downwards.
CGCTGCCGGTGCTGAGCTTTTCTTCAAAAATTTAATTCTAACTCCAAATTTCATCCTTTTTGTTTTATTTTTGCTTTAAGCCCTAAAAATCAACAACCTACAAGAAAACATCAAAATACCTTCCATTAAAGTGCGATATCACCAAAATTGAGTATAAAATATGGGTCTAAAAATACATATATTTTTTGTGTATCAAAATCCCCCAAAATTACGTGTTACTTGTCCTCAAGTAACTGCTTTACTACATACAAAATATGACTTATGATAAAGACCTTAATATTTAGACTTCCATATTTTAGTTTTCCGAGTATAATAGTATAACTTAAGAAAAATTCAAAACAACTCCAGTTAATACTAAAGGTGTAAAGATATTCAATAATTAAGTCTAAGGTTTCTGATCCTCTATTCTTTTCAAGAAAAATTGCAATTTGTTATATTAAAGTCACTTAGCAAATTCATATGAAAAAGAACTTCATGAAACTTTAATAATAATTAAGTTAATATTCAAATAAAAAGTTTAGAAAATGTGTTCAAGTCTTTTTCCTAAAGTTGATTCAAGTGAAGCTAATTTATAATTAGGCATCTCCTCAAGCTTCTCCCCATATATAT
>NW_018230934.1:48894-54013 GCF_001263595.1 Phalaenopsis equestris | reverse complement strand
TTCTTCTTTCATTCTCTTATTTTTTATATGTCAGGATTACTATATCTGGATAGCCTTTAATGATTTTGAACTTCACTATCCTCTTCTTAAAGTTAAAAACTTTTTACATTTCTTCACTTAACAAATTTATATTAACTTAAAGATTTCATAAAGTTTAATTCTTTTCTTTTTACATGAATCTTTTAAGATTTTTAATACTTCAAAAATACAAATTTTCTTTACTAAAAATTGAAAAACATAGCCTTATACTCTTTTACCAAATATCTTAGCCCTAGAATTAACATTTATTATTGAAAATTTTTACTTAAATTTACTATATATTTAGAAATATAAATATAGTTATCCAAAGTTAACCTCTAATACCAAAGGTCATGTTAAATTTAAAATTTTGAAAATATAATTAAGTGAGGACAAATAAAATTAAGTTCTTTATCTCTTTCTAAAAATTATTTTTCTTCTTCTCCCCCCTCCCCCCAACTTCAATTTTTAAAAGATTTTTACGTGAAGAGCTTTAAAAATGAAGGGTAAAAGAAAGCATTAAAAACATAAAAAAAATTTATACTTGTTGGAGATTTTGATTTTTGAATATAAATTTTGAAAATACTGCATGTGCAAAAATGAAAACTACAAGGCTAAGAACATTAAATTGCACATAATACTTATAATATTTCCTAAGAAAGAGCTAATCACAAAACAAAACAAAGTGCTGAAAATAACAACAGTACTAAACTAAATTCTAAAAATGAAAACAGTCTCCCACATTAAAGTTTCACATAACATAACAAACAAAGTCTAAACAACATCACAACACAAACAATAAAATCACATAGTACAAACAAAAACAAACAAACAAAAAGATAACTAATCAATATCATCATCTTCTTCATCTACATCCAACTTCTGCTGTTACATCCAACTTCTGCTGTTGATCCAACTTCTGCTGTTGATATGGAGTAAACATAGGGTGAACAGGGAGCTGAACTGAATGTTCTCCCCTCAGGTATCAAACTAAAGCATCATCATAAGCAGCATCATACTCAAATTTTTGTCGAGTCAGATCATCAGTGTGAGCATTTCTGGCTTCCATATTCTAATTCAAAAGTTCTCTGTTACTGGGGTCACTAGAAGTAGGTCCATGAGAGGTAGAAGGAATATCCCTAGAAGTAGAAGGAATATCTCTAACCTTACTGCTAGATCTCCAGTCAACATGAGATTCATATGTCTTGATGTTTGGAGGCCCAATAGGCCTCTAAGGCTCAATCATCTCCTCACAAGGGTCTAAAGTCAACTCCTGCCAACTCACAAAGTGTGTAAATAAGAGCAGGGTGTGCCAAACTACCAGAAGTCACTCCCAGAGCAATAAATCGAGCGTTCATATAAATAATATAGCCCACATTTATGTTCATAACTTGCTGAATATAGTAGTTCAGGATGGCTCTATGTTTGGTCACCTCACTATGCTCACTATGATGGTTTGTCGGAATCATTCTTCCAGAAATAAAATAATGTCAAGCCTTAGATACTACATTTAAAATAGTACAGGGAAATTTAACTTTAACTCGAAATTTAACTTTATCTCCATTTTTTTATTTTCCAAGCCCCTTTCTCACTAGTCAGAAAATATATAACTTCATCTAAAGCATGATCTGTAACAGAAAAAGAATGATACTAGCATGTATACACATCTTCTACAGAGTAAAACTTATTTATTTTCTTTAGAGTAAATTCTACACTTTTTCCACAAAAAAATGCATAATCATCAAAAGCTTCAGGAAGGTTGGCATAAAATTCCAACTATCGCATAAGTTTTCCCATTGCGGAGCAATAATTAAACGTTCAACTTCTCCTCCAAGATTTTTAAAACCTCGGTCCTGAATTACTTTCTTATTTTCACAAATGCTATGAAATCGAGCACTGGCTCTAAAGATAACAAATTTTTTTTCATCATATTCTACTTTCCTTTTGCTCGATCTAAGTGCCATAGGAAATCTAGAAGATTTTGAAAAATCCAAATAAATTATTAAATTCCAAAAATCAAAATGTAAAACATTTTAAACTTCAAATCACTATATAAGAGTTCATCACCAAAGGATTTTCTAAAAAATTTCTCAAAAATCTTTTCATATTTTCGGATCCATCCTATGTGAGATAAATCCTTGGTGAAAATCAAAACTTTTTAGTTTAAAGTGTAGCGCTTACCTAGAGAAGATGAAATCCAAAGTCTTTTAGCCTCTAAATCGCTTCAAATCCAACCACAATCAAACCTTAGCCGCCCAAACCGAAGGTTGAAGATGACTTAAGCGTAAAAATGGTGGCCACAGTAAAAATTGTGAATTTTTAGGGGTTAAAATCTGTCGTCGGGACGAGGGCGCCGTCGGCGCTGAAGGCCTGATAATTTAATATTTTGATTGATTTTTTTTTTTTAAATTTTCAATTTCCTATCAAATTAGTTTTTTTAATATTTTTTAACACAAATTTTTATCTAACAATAATTCACAAACAAACATTTTCACAAACAAATATTTTCACAAACAATCATTTTCACAAACAACATCAAACTAACTTTTATATATGAAAATACACTTTTATAAATACATTTTTATAATCACACTAATCACACATATTAAATAAACTAATTATAAATCAGTGTCAAAATCAAGGCACAACACTAAACGCTGTCACAAAACTATACACACAATCAAAGTTCAGAATTCTAAAGAAAAAAAGAACAAACCAAACCAAATTAAATCCACACAATTACACTAAATATATATAATGTTCTAAAATAGATAGAAAATTTAAAGTCTTCAATTATTATGTCTCTTCTTCAGTGCTTTCTCCTCCTTTGATATCTCCCATAGATTGGTAATGAACATATAAGTTGTAGAAGGATCGGTACGGGAATTGATCTGTCAATTTTTCTTCAATCCACCCATTTTCTTTAAACATCTGAAGTAATCTTGCTTCAAAATTTCCAGTGTGATCAAAATTTTCTTTCATTCTCCAATATAGGTGATCAAAAATGTATTTAAGATCTCCTTACTGCATTCATAATACTCTGAAGTTCCATTTCAATTTTCTTCAATTTCTTTTCCAAAGAAAGCAAACTTCCAACTGTTGGTGGTATTAATGGAGTTGAAGCACGTGAAGATTGATCTATGATGGCTTCCAATACTTCATTCCCATTTCCATAATAATTATCATCTATAGGATTCATGGCCTCCCAAGGTAATAAAATATTTTCCCAACTTTCATATGGAAGTTAGGCTTTATTAAAAATCAAAAAGATGGTAGATGGATGCCCAAGTCCATAAATTGGTCCATTAGTAAGGATACTCTTTAAAGTTTTAAATATAATAGACCCTATATCAATGGGTTTTTCCATTTGAATGCAATAATTTAAAATAGCTCATTCTTTGGTGACTCTACTAATTTTCATAGTAGGGAGTAATTTTGCAGTAATAAAGAAATGTCATTGCTTCAAAATTGGATTAAGTAATGATGTGGAGAAACTAACATATCCTTCATCTTGTATCTCCCACATTTTACTTTCATCTGTCAGAAGATTATTCACGTCTTACATCTAATCTCATGTAGGAATGAAATTTGTATAATGACAGATTAGAATGTTGTCCATCATATACAATTCATTAATCCTTGCAGGAGTAAATGGTACAGCCTTACCTCATACGAAGACAACACCTTGAGTAATTCCATGTAAGTTTGCATAAAACTCACTCACCACAGATACGACAACCACAGACGTAGTGTCACACAGAACTTCCCAACGCCTATGCAGAATGATTTTATCAATCGGACCAGTAAGATTGATCACTCCAAGATTAATAAATCCTCTTTCCTTGATCAATCTCCTCTTTGTAATAACTTTGTCGTATAATCGCTACGCGTCGAAACTAATAAACTTTCTTTTGTTGAAAACTCCATACTTCAAAGTATTTCTGGAATTGAAAGCCATGGAATCCAAAAATAAGAAGTTACTAGGCATCCAAGGATGTTTTTAGGCCATCTTAAACTCATCCCGATGGTTATTATGTAGTGAAATCATGCCAAAACCCAGCAAAAGTTGTCTAAAATCGTCAAATTGCACTTGACGCCATAGGCGCTCCCGATTGGCGTTGGTGGCGCTGACGTTCGTTATGTAGGGCGACGTCGGTCCTAGTGGACAGAATTGCGATTTTCATTTTGTTATTCAATTCAATTCCAAATTTTTCTTCAATACCAACAATACCAATATTTGACCTCCAATACCAATATTTGACTTATATGCTTAAAAATATAAGTATTTAATATTGCTGCTAAAAGATTTAATTCCTCTGCAACTGTTCCAAAACTTAATCACAGTTATAGATTCGACAAATATGAATGTAATAAATATTTAATAATTGTAAAGTCACACTTATCAACGCAAGTATACGTATCGCTCAAGTAATATAGGGCTCTAATGGAGTCCTAGATATCGATCCCACAAGGAGTAATATTAGAACTACGAACTAAGATTTTAGAAAAGCAATACGTTAATCGCAACAACGAAATTCAAATTTCTTATCTGTCACTAATAGGCAATTGAGATAAATATGTAATTTTTTTAATAACTCTTAAATAACTAATTATACTAATGAGGTTTTTAATGTGATATTCAATATATAAGAAAGCATCCTTCTCCTTGTTAAGAAATTATAGTGAATGAATAACGTGAATTAGTTCTAGTTGTATTGTGCCAAATAGAAGCAAACATATTCTTTACCCTTTGGTCTAGGCATAAAGATCATTGACTAATCCTACGCTTGTTTACTGAATGTGCGGCTAGGCTGGGAGGATATTGGCTCTCACTTCAGATCTCCCACGTTCCCCTCACCTGAGGGCTAACATCTACACTTCAGCACCCAAACCATAAGACCAAATTGGGGATTTTAGTCTGTCACTCTAAAATCTCCAATTCTACGCCCGATAATTTTATTTCCCTATTTATTTGCACCCAACTTCCAAGGGCTTTGACCTCCCTGAATCTTGGATGTAATCTTCACTTTAGTTGTAACACTCAACATATTTTAACAAATCAATTGGCCAGATTGAAAGTAAATTAAGATCAAAGTGAAAA
>NW_018230934.1:48177-48834 GCF_001263595.1 Phalaenopsis equestris | reverse complement strand
GGGAAAACACAAAAAAACTCGAAATTCATATATAAAAGGAAAGTCATACAAACTACAACAATAAATGAACTTATCTCTAATTTCTCCCCTAAACAATAAAAGCAAAGTTCCTTTGAATCTCCTCCTTTCTTTACAGCACACAAAATTCCTCTTTCTCTCACTTTCCCTCCACTCTTACAATCTCTCGAAGAATTCCTCACAATTTTGACACTCTAGTAAATTCTTTATACACTAATGGAACCTCTCTAACCTCCAGGACCTCTGGAGTCTCTCCTACACTTTAATTTGGAGTCCCTCTTCTCTATTTTCGGTCCAAAATCTTCTTTTAAAGTTGTGGATGAGCTTTATCAAGAGTTGCCTAAGCATCCTTTCAAAATTTTTCCTTATCCAAAGTCTAGTTGGACATAATCGCCGAGCTCACCATCGGTTGCCTCGAGGGTGCCGTCGGCAAACCTTCTTAATGAATTAATTCTAGAGTCTCGAGAAAATCTCACCGTCGGCGGGGTCCATGGCGCCGTTGGCGCCCTAGTTCAATTCTTCACATTTTGGCCCTTTTTGCTCCAAATTCACTCCTTTTTGCATCTTTTTGCTCCAATGACCCTATTTCATCATTCCTGCAACAAAACATCAAAAATACCTTTCTTTAAAGTGCAATAT
>NW_018230934.1:45022-48159 GCF_001263595.1 Phalaenopsis equestris | reverse complement strand
TTTAAAGTGCAATATCATCAATATTAGTATAAAAAATCTCAACATATTTTTACATATTTTTCTCTGGTCAAAATCCCCTAAACTTAACTATTACTTGTCCTCAAGTAATTTTATTACTAGCCTATATAAAGGTTATGATCTATTGTAGTAAAGTTTTAATTCAGAATTACTATAAGTTTGATATAAATAAATATCTTAGTGAGATTTTCACGAAAAATTTAAGTAATTGAATTAAATTCGTAGCCACAAGATTGTCTAGTCATCAAGTTTAAGAGTTATGGTCTTCTATTCATTTCAAGAATGACTATATGTTGCAATGTTAAGTCACTTAGAATATTCAGATGATAGGCATTTCATGAGAACACTACTAGTGAAAGATCTATTCCATAAATATAAGCTCAGGAATGTATTTAAGGTTTCCCTTTAGAGAGGTCCAGTGAAGCCAATTTTTGATTAGGCATATCCTCAAGCTTCTCCTCACTTTTATATTTTTTTCTTTCTTTTCTTTTTTTTTCATTTGGATTGCTTTCAATCCTACATATTTTTCTTTTCTTTCCAGGTATTTTTGTCAATCTTTCTTTTCCTTTTTCAATTGAGGATTATTATATCTGGATAGCCTTTAATGATTTTCCCTAAATTTGAAACTCAAAGCATTCCTTTACCATATAATTATTTCATAGTTTTTACATCATTGAGCCCCAATCTTTTCTTTTCAAATGAATTTCCAGATTCTTAATTATTTCAAAATATAGTTTCATTTACTTTAAATAGTTAACTATAGCCTTATTCTCTTATACTAAATATCTTAAGTTACAAAATTAAATTTCATTACAAAAATATTTCTTTAAATATACCATAATATTTAAATAGCTACAAAAATACAATTACCTGAATTAAATTCACTACATAAAATCATATAAATAATTTTTGAAAATAATTAAATAGAGGATATCTAATATTTAATCTTTTTTTTCCCTCCCCCAAACTTAAATTTTTAAATATGAAGTGATACAGGTGGAAAGAAAAACTATAAATATAAATCATACCTCAGTATTTTAGGCATTTTCATCATTCTCAAATTTTTGCAGGCCTTCTCAAAATTTCTTTTTCACCTGATCTGTAATATTATGTGCTTTCTACACATATAAATCATTAGAGAATTTCTGGTTAATGAAATTTTGAAATAAATATAAAACTAAAACTTTAAACAAACACAATATTTCCTACCCCAACCACAATACTACACAAAATAATTACAATTAAAATGCGAAAAATAAAAAAAATTACATTACATTACAAAATAGTACTGAACATCTATTATACTACACATGCAAATTTAACAATAAAATAACTTTATAAAAAAAAATTAAAAATCATCCAAGTACAACATAATAATAAAAATTAAAGTCCAAATACCCACAAACATCCATTTTTATTACAAAAGATCTCAGAAAGAAAAGTGCAAATATAAGTACATCAATTACATTCAAATATCAGAATCCCAAACTATGTCTTCATCTCCTTGATCAGCAAGTGGATCGGGCTGATACTGAGTATATCGAGGGCACTCAGGGAAAGTAACATCAGGCTCACCTCTGTAGTGTCGGGCCTGAGCTTCGTAACAAGCTACGTCAAAATTTGAATGCCTTTGAAGGTACTCACTATCATAATCTTATCGACATTCTAAACCTCCAATCCTTTCATTTATTAACTCTATATTTTTTTGTTGCAAGGTCAACTAATTCATTAAATCAATCAGAGTAGGAGAGCTGGGAACTAGAAGGTGGAAGGTCATAACTTGTAGAGGGGACATCTCTACTAGTAGAAGGCTCTTGACTCCTACTTCCAGTTCTCCATTTCTCATGGGATTCATAAGTTTATAAATTGGCCTTACCAATGGGTTTCATAGGATAAGCCCATTCTTCATCTCCAGTTTCCACTCCAGAAAGTTGGCAAAGTGCATAAATAAGGTCAGGATGTCATAGACCTCCACTTGTCTCACTCCTTGTTGTAGTCAATATATTCTTAAAAATAATTCTCCTTACATTTATAGTTCTATTATTCTGAATACAGAAATTCAGAATAACTCCATCTCTAGTTACCTCACTATGGTGATAAGTCGGTAACATAGTAGAAGAAATAAAATATTACCATGCCTTAGAGGTAGCATTCAACAAGGAAGCAGAAAAATTTACCTGTTCTCGTTGTTTAATCTTCCACGTCCCTTTCCCATCAGTGAGAAAGTTGATCACATCATTCAGGGGAGGGGGATTTCCATTGTACTGAAGGATTCATAGTGGCAGCTATAATAGTCTGGGACTTTGTAAGAGAACAGAAAATCCCCGCACTTGAACGATTCCGTCCTCCGAATAAAACACGTTGGCATAAAATTCCTTCACAATATTTGCAACAACCTTATTGGTGGTGTAACAGAAGTTTTCCCACCTCCTCTTAGCAAAAACTCATTCAATTTCTCCTCTCGGACTTTCAAAAACTCGATCTTGTATACACTTCTTTCCCTCAAATACTGAAATAAATCTTGATTGAGCTTTCGCATTGACGAAGCGAGACTCGTCAAACTCAAGTCTTCTCTTTTGACGTGAAGCCATTTCAATCTAATCACAATCATAGAAAAATTCCAAAATATACTTCAAATATTCAAATAATGGCTTCTAAATATAATTCTAAGAGTTCAACACTAAGTTTCATGAATTTCTTCTTAATATTTTCTTTACATTCTCAAAATTTTCGGATCTCCTAAATGTGGAAGAAATCCATGGTCAAAATCAAATATATTTAGTTTGGAGTGAAGCTCTAACCTAGAGAAGATCAAATCGGGTGTCAAAAAGCCTTGAAATCCAAATCCAAGATCTCTTAAGCCCTAGGTCAAAAATTGCATTTTTAGAAGGAAGGGAATGATGAATAGCGGCAGTTAACTGGTCAAAATCGTGGTTAAAGGTATTTTTTTGCGAGCTCGCCGTCGGCGGGGTGTTCAACGCCGTCAACTCGCTCTATTGAAAATTGAACATAACTCTCGGGAAAAATCCACCGTCGGCGGAGTCGAGGGCGCCATCGGCGTGCTCTATTGATTTTGGTTCTATTCCCAGATTTTTGAATTCCCAGATTTTTGCAATTTC
>NW_018230934.1:43332-44873 GCF_001263595.1 Phalaenopsis equestris | reverse complement strand
TTACATAACACACCTAAGTTTGGTATTTTCTCAACCTCAATACATTAATTCAACATCGCAATCCAAGCCACAACACTCAAAATGCTAAAAACAAAACATGCTATGCTTAGTCTCAACTATAGACAAGTCTAAAAGCATAATTCTAAAATAAAGCAAATGTAAAGTTCAAATTACATAGACAGACAGGTAGTAATATAAATCTACTATTCATCAGATTCAATACTAGATTCTCCTCTGAGATCACCCATTGATTGCACATGAACGAAGAGGTTGTAGAAGGGTCGGTATGAAAATTCTTCAGTAGAATCCTCTTCTATCAATTTCATCCTCCTCATCATTCGTATCAAACTATCTTCTAAATGTCCAGAGTGCTCAAATTGTTCTTTCATCCTCCAGTCTAGATGATCGAAGAAATTAGAAATATTATTAATTGCATACATGACATTTTATACCTCCTTCTCCAATTTCTTGATTTTGCGCAGGATCACCAAAGTCTTGTTAGGAACTAAGGGTTGAATTGGTAGGGAATTCTGAGACGATTGATCTATCATAATAATCATTTTATTTTCATCTTCAAAAGCTGGGAATCTCTCAGTTGGGTCCAAAGGCTTCCAAGGTAGAAGTACCTTTTCCCAATTTTCATAGGATACTTGGAACTGACTGCAAAGTGAGAAAATTGTGGAAGGGTGTCCAAGCCTATAAGTTGATCCATGAACGATCAGGCCCAAAATTGACTTCACAATTATTGATCCAATATCGATCGGCAGTCGCATTTGGATGCAGTAATTCAAAATAGTACTTTTCTTAGAAACTTTATTGATCTTCATTGTCGGTAACAGTTTCACAAAAATGAAGAAGTGCTAGTGTTTCAAAACGCAAATTAAAAGTGTCACAGAAAAACTAACATACCCGTTTTCTCTTATTTCCCAGTCTTCAATTTTGTCCATTAAATATTGGTAAATCTCATTCATCTGGTTTCTTGTCAAGACGAAGTTAGAATAGTGGCAGACAGGAATGTTCTCGATCATGTATAATTCATTGATCCATGCAGGAGTGAAAGTGATCCATCTACCTCGTACATAAACGACTCCCTGGTTGATTCGGTGCAAATTTGCATAAAATTCCTTTACCACAGGAACAACCACGACGGCGGTAGTATAGCTCATCACTTCTCATCTTTGTCGCACTATCATCTCTTCAATTTCCATCAAGGGATTATTAATTCCATGATTTAAGAATCCTTGTTCCTTGATCAATCTTTTCTTCGTCGGTAACTTGTTGAAGATTCGCTGCGCTTCCGCACTAATAAACTTTTGCCCATTGAAAACTCGTATTCTGGGATTATCAGGGGAATTGAACATCATAAGAATGAATTTGGTGGAGTTTCACTTCATTTTTAGGGGAAATATGACTTAAGAATCAAATTTGGGAGTTTAAAAGGGTAACTTTCGCCCAAAAACCGCCAAAAACCGCCATTCAAACTTCAGAAACGACCATCTTGCTGGTCTCGCCGTCGGCAGGGCGCTGGGGGCGGCGGCGGG
>NW_018230934.1:41976-42486 GCF_001263595.1 Phalaenopsis equestris | reverse complement strand
CACTAGTTTGAGGATGATAGGTAGTAGAGATTTTATGAATAATATTAAATTTTTTTGTCAATCTCTAAATGTATTTATTTCTAAAATGGGATCCTTCGTCAGTGATAATCATTTTAGGCATTCTGTATCCAGTGAAAATATTTTTCATTAAGAACCTTGAAATACTTTTACCGTCACAACGAGGTAAAGCTTGCGCTTTAATCTACTTAGAAACGTAGTCTACTGTAATTAATATATATAAGTTCCCAAATGAAGGAATAAATGGTCCCATAAAATCTAACTCCCAAACATCAAAGATCTCAACTTCTAACATGAAATTCAGAGGCATTTCTTTTCTTCTAGATATATTGCCTACTTGTTGACATCGATCACAAGTTTTTTTATATCTATAAACATCTCTAAAGATAGTAGGCCAATAAAATCGAGCTTGTAAAATTTTATAAGTTTTTATAAGCAGTTTTATCAATCCTAAAATGTCCTCTAAATTCAGAATCATAACATTTCTGAATG
>NW_018230934.1:38811-41917 GCF_001263595.1 Phalaenopsis equestris | reverse complement strand
AATAAGACTCATCCCAAAACATGCTTTCGCATCATGAATGAATTTTCTTTATTGTTGCAATGCCAGCATAGGTGGCAAAATATCACTTACAATATAGTTAAAAATATCAGCATACCATGGTATTTTCCACTCATTAATATTATAAAGTTGTTCATCGGGGAAACCGTCTGTAAATTCATTGTCAGTGTCAGATAATTCATGGTTTTCTAATCTTGACAAATGATCAGTAATTTGATTATCAGTTCCCTTTTTCTTTTTTAGTTTCCGTTTCTTTTTGCACTCTTGTCTCCAATTCTTTTCCACTTTGTAATTGTATTTTTCCACTTTGTAATTGTATCTAAATTGTATCTATTTTATTTATTTTTTTCCTTGATCTTTAGGATTTGGTTCCACAGTACTAGGAAAAGTTCTTAATGTTTGGTTACACTATTTTTGGAACATCATATCTATTTTAAACTATTTTTTATGATATTGCACTTTAAAGAAGGGTATTTTTAATGTTTTATTGTAGGTATGATGAATTATGGCCATTGGAGCAAAAAGATGCAAAAACGGTGCAATTTGGAACAAAAAACGAGCAAAAAATGAAATTTTGCCCTGTCACCTTTCGATAAGTCTTTCGATGCTTAATCTCTTTTACACATCTTGCATATTTTTGAATGAGATTACACTTTAAAGGAAGGTTTTTTTCATGCTTATTTTCTAGGGCTATCTGTTAGGAACACAACGCAACTGAAATGGGGCGAAACAGAGTTAAAACAGAGTCAAACGAAGCGAAACGATGGAGCTGCGCAGTTTGCTCGCCGAGGGCGCCCAAAACAGATGACGCCCGGGACGACTATGGACCGACTTTTGGCGGTGATGGGCCAAAATTCAACGTATTTGGATGCTTTTTGAAAGGATTCTTGTGGCAACTCTTCAAACTTCGTCCCTACACTTTAAAAGAACAAATTTAGGTTAGAAAAGTGGCGGGAAGAGTGGCGGTTTTTAGGGTTTTTTGTGAGAGGAATGTTAGGAAAAGTGTGGAGAAATTTTAGGATTTTTACAATAAGATTTTAGGATTTTTACATAAGAGTAAAAATGTAGATTTCTTCCCTTTTGGAGAGATTAGAGAAGAGATTTTGAGAGAATTTTTAAGGAGATGTTCTAGCATTGCATGAATCGGCGGGAAACTTTGTGGGAGAGATACTCATTTTTTTTTCAAAGGGAAAATAGTCTGCTCGTCGACGGAGCCCAAAACAGCCCCAACTGCTAGATTTACCCGAAAAGACCGAAAAATGACAGAAAAGCTCGCCGAAGGCGTCCTCGAGCCCGCTGACGGCGCCCGGGAAGACTATGGACTGAATTTTGGCAGTTATTGGCCGAAATTCAATGTATTTGGATGCTTTTCACTTTACTTTTCTTTTGAAATGAGCAGAATTCATGTTTAGGATTTTGGGATGCTTGTTAGAAGAAGATTTAATTATAAATGTGATGGTTTTCACTTGCACTTCATTTACATTATAACAAGGGTCCGTTGTAGTGTTAAAATTTGTTGTAATTTCAATGATCCTAAAGACGGTGTAATTCTCAACAAAGTGGAACCACATTCAAATTCTAAGGATGTTGACATTCATGGGAGTTGAGTGCAAATAAATAGGGAAATATACTTTGATGGGCGTAGAATTGGAGATTTTAGGGTGACAGACTAAAATCCCTAGTTTGGTCCTAGGTTTTGGAAACTGAAGCGGAGATGTTAGCCCTCAGGCGAGGGGAACGTGTGAGCTCCAAAGTGAGAATCAGTATCCTCCCAGCATAGCCACGGATTCAATAAACATGCATAGGAATAATCAATGTTCTTTATGCCTGGACCAAAGGACAAAGAATAGAAGTGCTCCTATTTGGCATATACAATATTTAGTGCATCTCATCTCTTTCCTTTACATTATTCAATTTACTACATAAGAATAATAGTTTTTAACATCTTAAAGTTCTCCAAACTAATTCATTCATAAAGGGTTATCTTTAGAAGTAATATTTACATTTAGGAGTAGTTATTAGTTGTGTTAAACTTAAGACTTACATTTAGGAGTATCTATTAGTAAAACCTCATAAATTGCACTTCCAAACTAAGGACTAATACTAGTAGATTAGAATTTGACTAAGGACCTCTAACCTCGCTTCCCTGTGGGATCAATAAACGAGACTCCACTAGTGTCGTGTATTACTTGAGCGATACGTATACTTGCGTTTGAAATTGTGACTTTACAAAATTATAATAAATATATAAATCTTGGTTCATAAATTCTTGCATATTAAAAGTTGCATCAAGTTTTGGCGCCATTGCATTTTGGCGCCATTGCAGGGGATTTAAATCTTCTAGCAGCAGTGTCAAATTCTTGTATTTTTAGGTATATAAAAGTCGCGGTCAAGCTTTTGGCGCCATTGCCGGGGAGGTTTATAGTGGTCAGTATTCTCGCATGTCATGCGGGTGACCCGGGTTTGATCCCTGGCAACGGCGCCAAAAACTTGATCGCGACTTTATATATGCTTAAAAATACTTAAAAATATAAGTATTTCTGCTAAAAGAATTAATTCCTCAGCAACTGTACCAAAACTTAGTAATAGTTATAGATTCGATAAATATGGATGTAATAAATATTCAATAATTGTAAAGTCACACTTATCAACGGAAGTATACGTATCGCTCAAGTAATATAGGGCTCTAATGGAGTCCTAGATATCGATCCCACAGGGAGTAATATTAGAACTATGAACTAAGATTTTAGAAAAACAATACTTTAATCGTAACAACAAAATTCAGTTTGCTTATCTATCACTAATAGGCAATTGAAATAAATATGTAATTTTTGTAATAACTCTTAAATAACTAATTATACTAATGAGGTTTTTCATGTGATATTTAATATATAAGAAAGCATCCTTCTCCTTGTCAAGAAATTATAGTGAATGAATAAAGTGAATCAGTTCTAGTTGTGTTGTGCCAATATGGAGCATACCTATTCTTTACCCTCAAGTCCAAGCATAAAGAACATTGACTAATCCTACGCTTGTTTTCTAAACCTGTGCCTAGGCTGGGTGGATAACGGCTCTCACTTCAGCGCTC
>NW_018230934.1:37959-38689 GCF_001263595.1 Phalaenopsis equestris | reverse complement strand
ATATTATTTCCCTATTTATTTGCACCCAACTTCCAAGGGCTTTGACCTCTCTGAATCTTGGATGTAATCTTCACTTTAGTTGTAAAACTCAACATATTTTAACAAATCAATTGGCCAGAATGAAAGTAAATTAAGATTGAAAGTGAAAAGAACATCACAATTTCTTTAACATTTTCATGACTTCACACATTCAAATCACCATTTTAAAAATCTCAAGACAAGGAGAAAGACAGAGAAAACTACTCAGATCTCATGGGAAAAATACAACAAAACTCGGAATTCTTATGTAAAAGCAAAGTCATACAAACAACAAAATAAATGCGCTTATCTCTAATCTCTCCCCAAGAAAACTCCTCGAAGTTTCTCTGAATCTCTTCCTTTCTTAACAACACACAAAATTCCTCTTCGAAGCGGCAAGGAGGAAGAAATCACTCACTTTCCTTCCAATCTTACAATCTCTCGAAGAATTCCTCACATTCTAGTAAATTATCTATATACTAATGGAACCTCTCTAACCTCTAGGACCTCTAGAGTTCCTCCCAGCTCTCCCAATTTTCGGCCAAAATCTTCTTTTAAAGTTGTGGATGAGCTTTCCCAAGAGTTTCCTAAGCATCCCTTCAAAATTTGTCCTCATCCAAAGTCTAGTTGCACATAACCGCCGAGCTCGCCGTCGGCGGCCTCGAGGGCACCGTCGGCGGACCTTCTTAATGAATTAATTTTGGAGTCTCGG
>NW_018230934.1:35704-37370 GCF_001263595.1 Phalaenopsis equestris | reverse complement strand
TTATACTAAATATCTTAAGTTACAAAATTAATTTTCATTACAAAAATATTTCTTTAAATCTACCATAATATTTAAATAGCTACAAAATATAATTACCTGAATTAAATTCACTACATAAAATCTTATTAATAATTTTTGAAAATATTTAAATAGAGGACATCTACTAGTTAATTTTTTTCTTCCCTCCCCCAAACTTAAATTTTTCAGTATGAAATGATACAGGTGGAAAGAAAAACTCTAAATATAAATCATACCTCAGTATTTTAGGCATTTTCATCATTTTGAAATTTTTGCAGTCTTTCTGAAAATTTCTACTTCACCTGGTTTGTAACATTAGGAGCTTTCTACACATATAAATCATTAGAGAATTTGCTGGGTAATGAATTTTGAAATAAATACAAAACTAAAACATTAAACAAACACAATAATTCACTAATACATCCATAATACTAAACAAAACAATTACAAATAAAATGCAAAATAAAAATCACAATACAATACAATTCACAAAGTACTAATCAACATCTATTATGCTACACAAGCAAATTTTAACTCCCGCACTAACTTTATAACAAAAACTAAAAATTATCCAATTACAACATAATAATAAAAATGAAAGTACAAATGCACAAAAACATCCAATTCTATTACAAAAGATTACAAAAATAAAAGTACCAGTACATCAATTACATTCATATATCAAAATCCCAAACTATGTCTTCATCTCCTTGATCAGTAGGTGGATCGGGCTGATACTGAGTATATCGGGGGCACTCAGGGAAAGTAACATCAGGCTCACCTCTATAGTGTCGGGCCTGGCCTTCATAGTAAGCTACCTCAAAATTTGAATGCCTTTGGACGCCGAGCTCGCCATCGGTGGCCTCGAGGGCGCCGCCGGCAGCCGGCGAACCTTCTTACTGAATTAATTCTGGAGTCTTGGAAAAATCTCATCGTTGGTGTGGTCGATGGCGCCGTCGGTGCCCTATTTCAATTCTTCACATTTTGGCCCTTTTCGCTCCAAATTCGCTCCTTTTTGCATCTTTTTGCTCCAATGATCCTATTTCATCATTCCTACAACAAAACATCAAAAATGCTTTTCTTTAAAGTGCAATATCATCAAAAATAGTATAAAATAGGTATGAAAATCTCAACATATTTTCCTGTGGTCAAAATCCCCCAAACTTAACTATTACTTGTCCTGAAGTAAATTTAGTACTACCGAAAAATTATGATCTATTGTAGTAAAGTTGTAATTCAGAAATACTATAAGTTTGATTTAGATAAATACCATAGTGAGATTTTCAGAAAAAATTCAAGTAATTAATTTAACTCTGTAGCTACAAGATTATCTAGTCATCAAGTTTAAGTGTTCTAGTCTTCTATTCATTTCAAGAATGATTATATGTTGCAATATTAAGTCACTTAGAATATTCAGATGATAGGAATTTCATGAGAACACTACTAGTAAAAGATCTATTCTATAATATAAGCTCAAGAATGTATTTAGATTTTTCCCTTTAGTTAAGTCCAGTGAAGCCAATTTTTTATTAGGCATATCCTCAAGCTTCTCCTCACTTTTATATTTTTTTCTTTCTTTTCTTTTTTTCATTTGGATTGCTTTCAATCCTATATATTTTTCTTTTCTTTTCAGGGATTTTTGTCAATC
>NW_018230934.1:33534-35643 GCF_001263595.1 Phalaenopsis equestris | reverse complement strand
TTCCTTAAATTTGAAACTCAAAGCATTCCTTTACCTTATAAATATTTCATAGTTTTTACATCATTGAGCCCCAATCTTTTCTTCTCAAATGAATTTCCAGATTCTTAATACTTCAAAATATAAGTATAAAACTAAAACATTAAACAAGCACAATATTTCCTAACACAACCACAATACTACATAAAAGAATTACAATTAAAATGTGAAAATAAAAAAAAAATATCACATTACATTACAAAATACTACTCAACATCTATTATACTACACATGTAAATTTAACTATAACACTAATTTTATAACAAAAATTAAAAATCATCCAAGTACAACATAATAATAAAAATGAAAGTACAAAAACACATAAACATTCATTTCTACTACAAAAGATCACAGAAATAAAAGTACAAATACAAGTACATCAATTACATTCAAATTTCAAAATCCCAAACTATGTCTTCATCTCCTTGATCAGTAGGTGGATCGGGCTGATACTGAGTATATCGGGGGCACTCAGGGAAAGTAACATCAGGCTCACCTCTATAGTGTCGGGCCTGGCCTTCATAGTAAGCTACCTCAAAATTTGAATGCCTTTGGAGGTACTCTCTATCATAATCATGTCGACGTTCTAAACCTCCCATCCTTTCATTTATTAATTCTGTACTCTTTTGCTGCAAGGTCAACTCATTCATCAAGTCAGTTAGAGTAGGGGAGCTAGAAGGTGGAAGGTCATAACTTGTAGAGGGGACATCTATACTAGTAGAAGGTTTTTGACTCCTACTTCAAGTTCTCCATTTCTCATGGGATTCATAAGTTTTTAAATTGGCCTTACTAATGGGTTTCATAGGATAAACCCATTCTTCATGTCCAGTTTCCACTCCAGAAAGTTGGCAAAGTGCATAAATAAGGCCAGGATGTCCTAGACCTCCACTTGTCTCACTCCTTGTCGTAGTCAATATATTCTTAAAAATAATTCTCCCCACATTTATAGTTCTTTATCTCTAGTTTCCTCACTATGGTGATAAGTCGATAACAGAGTAGAATAAATAAAACAGTACCATGCCTTAGAGGTGGCATTCAGCATGGAAGTAGAAAAATTTACCCGTTTTCATTGTTTGTGGCATTCAGCATGGAAGTAGAAAAGTTTACCCGTTTTCATTGTTTGATCTTCCATGTTCATTTCCCATCAGTGAGAAAGTTGATCACATCATTCAGGGGGTCTTCCATCGTACTAAAGGATTCATAATGACAGCTATAAGAGTCTGGGACTTCGTAAAAGGTGTTGATGTGGGCCGCATTAAATTCAACCGGAAATCCCCGCACTTAAACGATTCCATCTTCAGAGTAGATTACGTTGGCGTAGATTTCTTTCACAATATTTGCATCAGCTTTATTGGTGGTGTAACAAAAGTTTTCCCACCTCCGCTCGGCAAAAATTCGTTCAATTTCTCCTCGTAGACTCTCAAAACTAGATCTTGTATACACTTCCCTCCTTTAAATACTGAAGTGAATCTTGATTGAGCCATTGCATTGACAAAAAGTGAGTTGTCGAACTCAATTCATCTCTTTTTACGTGGAGCCATTTCAATCTAATCAATTATAGAAAAATTCTAAAATATACTTCAAATATGCAAATAATGGCTTCCAAAAGTAATTCTAAGAGTTTAAAACTAAGTTGCATGAATTTTTTCCCGAAATTTTCTTTTCATTCTCAATTCTTTCGGATCTCCTCAATGTGGAAGAAATCAATGGTGAAAATCAAATATTTTTAACTTAGAGTGAAGCTCTTACCTAGAGATGATCAAATCCAGTGTCAAAAAGCTTGAAATTGCCTCCCAATTCAAGATCTCTTGGACCCTGGGTCAAAAATTACATTTTTAGGAGGAAGGGGATGATGAATAGTGGTGGTTGACTGATCAAAATTGCGGTTAAAGATGTTTTTTCACGATCTCGCCGTCGGTGGGGTCGATGGCGCCATCAGCGTGCTCTATTGAAATTTAAACAGAACTCTTGGGAAAAATCTGTCGTCGACGGCATCGAGGGCTCCATCGGCGGGCTATTTTGATTTTGGTTCAATTCTCAGATTTTTGTAATTTCGAACAATTACAAGCCTCA
>NW_018230934.1:29893-33502 GCF_001263595.1 Phalaenopsis equestris | reverse complement strand
ATAGACATAATTTTAAGTTACGACATAATTTTAAGTTACTAAATGATGTACTTTTCCCAAATAAACTTTCACAACACAAAACATCACATTTATATATAAATTATAAGGGGTACAACATACATTACATAACACACCTAAGTTTGTTATTTTCTCAACCTCAATACATTAATTCACTCAAAATGTTGAAAACAAAACATCCTATGCTTAGTCTCAACTATACAGAGATCTAAAAGCATAATTCTAAAACAAAGCAAATGCAAAGTTCAGATTACATAGACAGATAGGTAGTAATACAAATCTATTATTCATCAGATTCAATACTAGATTCTCCTCTGAGATCACCTATTGATTGCAAATGAATGAAGAGACTGTAGAAGGGTCGGAATGGAAATTCTTCAGTAGAATCTTTTTTTATCAATTTCATCCTCCTTATCAGCCGTATCAACCTATCTTCTAAATGTCCAGGGTGATCAAAATGTTCTTTCATCCTCCAGTCTAGATGACCGAAGAAATCAGAGATATTATTAATTACATTCATGACATTTTGTACTTCCTTCTCCAATTTCTTGATTCTGCGCAAGATCACCAGAGTCTTATCAAGAATTAAGGGTTAAATTGACAGTGAACTATGCAATGATTGATTTAATATAATGGCCATGTCATTTTCATCTTCAAAAGCTGGGAATCTCTCAGACTCACAGATGGCTCCAAAGGCTTCCAAGGTAGAAGTACCTTTTCCCCATTTTCGTAGGACACTTGGAACTGACTACAAAGTGAGAAATTTATGAAAGGGTGTCTAAGCCCATAAGTTGATCCTTGAACGATCATGCCCAAAACCGACTTCACAATTATATAGTAATAGTATGTCTACAGAAAAATTCCAAAATATACTTCAAATATGCAAATAATGGCTTCCAAAAGTAATTCTAAGAGTTTAACACTAAGTTCCATGAATTTCTTCCTAATATTTTCTTCACATTCTCAAATTTTTTGCATCTCCTCAATGTGGAATAAATCCACGGCGAAAAATAAATATTTTTAACTTGGAGTGAAGCTCTTACCGGAGTGAGCTCTTACCTAGAGATGATCAAATCTGGTGTCAAAAAGCCTTGAAATCACCTCCGAATCCAAGATCTCTCAAGCCCTAGGTTGGAAATTGCATTTTTAGGAGGAAGGAGATGATGAATAGTGGCAGTTGACTGGTCAAAACCATGGTTAAAGGTGTTTTTTTGCTCTATCTCGCATTCAGCGACCTCGAGGGCACCGTCGGCGGGCTTCTAGAGAATTTATGTCCAGTAGTCTCGGGAAAATCTCACCGTCGGCGGCGTCGAGGGTGTCGTCGGCGGGCTCTATTGATTTTATCCAAATTCTAAATTTTTGCAATTTCAAACAATTTTAAGCCTTAACGACATCTTTTTAATAATTACAGACATAATTTTAAGCGACTAAATGATATACTTAGCACATATAAACTTTCACAACACAAAACATCACATTTATATATAAATTCCAAGGGGTACAATGTACGTTACATAACACACCTAAGTTTGGTATTTTCTTAACCTCAATACATTAATGCAGCGTCGCAATCAAGCCACAACACTCAAAATGGTGAAAACAAAACATCCTATGCTTAGTATCAATTATACAGAGATCTAAAAGCATAATTCTAAAATAAAGAAAATGCAAAGTTCAAATTACATAGACAGACAGGTAGTAATATAAAACTACTATTCATCAGATTCATTACTAGATTCTCCTTTGAGATCAACCATTGATTGCACATGAACGAAGAGGTTGTAGAAGGGTCGGAATAAAAATTCTTCAGTAGAATCCTCTTCTATCAATTTCATCCTCCTCATCAGTAGTATCAAACTATCTTCTAAATGTCCAGAGTGATCAAAATGTTCTTTCATCCTCAAGGCTAGATGATCGAAGAAATCAGAGATATTATTAATCGCATTCAAGACATTTTGTAATTCCTTCTCCAATTTCTTGATTCTGCGCAGGATCACCAGAGTCTTATCAGGAATTAAGGGTTGAACTAGCTGTGAATTCTTAGATGGTTGATCTACTATAATGGCCATATCATTTTCATCTTCAAAAGCTGGGAATCTCTCAGTTGGGTCCAAAGGCTTCCAAGGTAGAAGTTCCTTTTCCCAATTTTTGTAGGACAATTGGAACGGACTGCACAATGAGAAAATTGTGGAAGGGTGTCCAAGCCCATAAGTTGATCCATGAACGATCAGGCCCAAAACCGACTTCACAATTATTGATCCAATATCAATTGGCATTCCCCTTTGGTGATGTAATTCAGAAGAGCCCTTTCCTTAGAAACTTTACCGATCTTCACTGTCGGTAACAGTTTTGCAAAAATAAAAAAGTGCCAGTATTTCAAAACGGGATTTAGGTGTGTCGCAGAAAAACTAACATAAAAACTAACATACCCATTCTAAACTAACATACCCATTCTCAGTCATCAGTTTCGTCCGTTAAATACTGGTAAATTTCATTCATTTGGTTTCTTGTTGGGACGAAGTTAGAATAGTGGTAGATAGGAATGTTCTCGATCATGTATAATTCATTGATCCGTTTATGAGTAAAAGTTGTCCATCTAGTGATCCATCTTCCTTGCACATAAACGACTCCCTGGTTGATTCCGTGCAAATTCACATAAAATTCTTTTACCACAGCAGCAACCACGGTGGCGGTAGTATAACACAACACTTCCCATCTTCGCCGCACTATCATCTCTTCAATTGTCGTCGAGGGATTATTCAATCTACAATTTACAAATCCTTGTTCCTTGATCAATCTTTTTTTCGTCAGTAACTTGTTGAAGATTCGCTGCGCTTCCGCACTAATAAACTTTTATCGATTGAAAACTCGCATTATAGGATTATCAGGGGAATTGGATGCCACATGAATGAATTTGGTGGAGTTTCACTTCAATTTTGGGGGAATATGACTTAAGAATCGAATTTGGAAGTTTAAAATGGTAACTCTCGCCCAAAAATCGCCATTCAAACTCCCGAAACCACCATCTCACTGGTCTCGCTGTCGGCGGGGTGGCGCCGTTGACAAGCCTCTGTATTTATTTTTTCTGGACTCTCGAGAAAAACCCACCATTGGTGGCGTTAAGGGCACCGTCGGTGCCTAAGGCAAAAATTGTACAGTTTTTCTCTAGTCCAAAAACGTTCCAATTTTTCTCTATGGATCCAATTGTTATGATGATTTAAGGGTAAATAAGAGTAGGAGAGCTTAATACTACCACAAACTAACAATAATTTCAAATAAAAACTTCTATAATCAAATTAAAATCTAATCAAATTAAAATCAAAGATAACTATGGGTTGCCTCCTATAAAGTGCTTGGTTTAACCTCGTTAGCCCGACCTATTCAAATGTTATTACGGTTGATTGATCATTAAAATCTCTTTAAAATTTATTCTTTTACCCTCAAAATATGATTTTAATCTGTGTCCATTTACTTTAAATCTATTTCCAGTTTTTTTATCGTCAATTTCAACAGCTCCGTAAGTTTAAACTTGAGTCACAGTAAAGGTTCCTAACCAACGAGACTTCAATTTCCCAGACTTCAATTTCCCAC
>NW_018230934.1:29063-29756 GCF_001263595.1 Phalaenopsis equestris | reverse complement strand
TTAATTCTTCCAATTCATTTAATTGTAACAATCTCTTCTTACCAGCATTTTTCAAATTATAATTGAATTCTTTAATCGCCCAATAAGCTTTATGCTCCAATTCTATTGGTAAGTGACAAGTTTTTCCAAAAATCAGTCTGTAATGAGTCATTCTAATAGGATTCTTATAAGCAATCTTGTAAGTCCATAATACGGTATCCAGTCTAGTGGACCAATCTAGTCCACTAGGGTTTACAGTCTTTTCAAGTATTTGTTTATTCTCTCTATTAGAAACTTCAGCTACCCCACTGGTTTGAGGATGATAGACAGTAGAGATTCTATGAATAATATTAAAATTCTCTGCCAATTTCTGAATATATTTAATCCTAAAATGGGATCCTCCGTCAGTGATAATCATTCTAGGCATTCCGTATCTAGTGAAAATATTTTTCATTAAAAACACTTTTAGCGTCACAACGAGGTAAAGCTTGCGCTTAAATCCACTTATAAATGTAGTCTACTGCAATTAATATATATAAGTTCCCAAATGAAGGAATAAATGGTCCCATAAAATCTAATCTCCAAACATCAAAGATCTCAACTTCTAACATGAAATTCAGAGGCATTTCATTTCTTCTAGATATATTGCCTACTCGTTGACATCGATCACAAGTTTTTATGTATCTATAAACATCCCTAAAAATAGTAGGCCAA
>NW_018230934.1:27366-28051 GCF_001263595.1 Phalaenopsis equestris | reverse complement strand
AATTCCTCCTTCAACCATAAATTGACATTTCTCCCAATTCAGAACCAAATTAGTTCTTTCGCATAACTCCAAAACTTTTTTAAGATAATTTAAGAATGTTTCAAATGATGTTCCAAATACAGAGAAATCGTCCATAAATACTTCCAATCCATCATGAATTAACTTGCTAAATATAGACATCATACATCTCTGGAATGTTGCAAGTGAATTACATAATCCAAATGACATTCTTTGAAAAGCAAAAGTTCCAAAAGGACTAGTAAATGTTGTCTTTTCTTGATCCTCAGGAGCAAAAAAAATTTGATGGTAACTGGTATATCCATTAAAAACAAAAATATTTGTGCCCAGCAAGTTTATCTGTTATTTGGTCTAAAAAGGGTAAAGGGAAGTGATCTTTCCTAGTGGCAGGGTTTAATTTTTTATAATCAATGCAAATACACCATTCAGTAACTGGTCTGATAGGTATTAATTCATTATTTTCTTTTACCTCAACAGTCACTCCTCCTTTCTTAGGAACACAATGAATTGGACTTACTCACGCACTATCTGAAATAAGATATATAATTTTGGTGTCTAACCATTTCAAAATTTCCTTCTTAACTACTTCTTTCATCATTGAATTTAATCTCCTTTGTGGATCAACTCTTGGTTTATATTGTTCATCTAATATAATTCTGTGCATACA
>NW_018230934.1:25682-26623 GCF_001263595.1 Phalaenopsis equestris | reverse complement strand
CTAATCCTAATCTTTTAAAAATTGATAGAGGCATAAAATTAATGTTGGCTCCAAAATCACACAAGGCTCTTCCATAGAATTTTTCACCGATAGCACACGGTATAGTGAAACTGCCAGGATCTCTTAATTTTTCAGGAAGCTTTTTCTGAATAATTACACTACACTCTTCACTAAGTGCAACAGTTTTGTTATCCACGAATTTCCTTTTCTTGTTCAAAATATCTTTCATTAATTTAACATAATTGGGCATTTGCTCTAAAGCTTCTACGAAGGGAATATTTACCGTTAACTTCTTAAGAATTTCTAAAAATTTGGAGAATTGTTTATTTTCTTTGTGTTACTTCAATCTTTAAGGAAACGGTGGTGGAGGTTTCTCCACAGTAATCTTCATTGGTGTAAATGGATATTCTAAGTCTGGGTATTCATGATCCTTGTCTTTGTCAGTATCCACTTTCTCTTTTTCAGTTTGCATTTCTTTTTGCACTCTTGTCTCCAATTCTTTTCCAGTTCGTAATTGTATCGCTTATATCTGTTCTTTTTCTTGATCTTTAGGATTTGGTTCCACAGTACTAGGAAAAGTTCCTAATGTTTGGTTACTAAGCGCAGTAGCGATATGCCCTAATTTATTTTCAATATTCTTAATAGCAGTTCCTTGATTTTGTAATTGATTTCCTTGAATTTGTAATTGATTTCCTTAATTCTGCAATTGTTGACCCATGTTTCATATCAGCTCTTCCATAGACAACTCCTCCTTAATTTTAGTGTTTTAAGTTACATTTTGGAGGATAAGAAGGTCTATAGTTAACATTTTCTTGGTTGGATGAATTTCCTAATGGGTTCACAGGGTTGTTTTCTCATTGTTGATTTGTAGAAGAATTGTTATTCCAATTAAAATTTGGATGATTCTTCCAACCTGGGTTATAATAGTTTGAATAAGGGTT
>NW_018230934.1:24220-25526 GCF_001263595.1 Phalaenopsis equestris | reverse complement strand
AAAAAACCCTCACCAAAAGATTTTGACATAAAAGAACCCCCAGCCGCAGCATCTATAATCGATCTAAGTGATCCCACTAATCTATTATAAGAACTTTGAATTATCAACTAATCTGGTAACGAATGATGAGGGCATTTCCTAAGAATATCTTTAAAATCTTTAAATCTCTCCCAAGCATTTAAATCTGTCCCAAGCATCGTATATTGACTCTCCATCAATCTGACAGAACAATGTTATGTCATTTCAAAGTTTAGCAGTTTTAGATGGAGGGAAGTATTTGGATAGAAATTTCTGTGAAAGTTCTCCCCAAGTTCTAATACCTCCTAGTACTAATGAATTCTAAGTCTAACAGCATCCTTTGAAACTCTGTCATATTTAAAAGTAGCACACAGTTCTAAAAACTAGCCAGGTGTAAATTAGGATCTTCATTGGATGGACCTCTGAATTGATTGTTTTGTACCATTTGGATAATAGCAGGTTTAAGCTCAAATGAATTAGCAGGTACATCAGGATTTTAGATAGATAAGTGAATTTCATCTACTGTAGGATTTGCATAATCTCGTAGGGGTCTAGGTTGGCGTTCATTCTCTATTCCTTGATTGTTCAGGTTGTTTTTCATTGTATTAGAATTTCTAGGTTCTCTTCTAAATCTTTTAATCTTTCTAACAGTGCGTTCTAATTCCGCATCGTAGGGTATAAGATTTTCAGGTCCAAATTTACGCATTCAATTTGAAATCAGTACACAGTAATATAACTAACTAAATATGAAAATAAGTTACAATTCAAGTAAAATTTTTTTAATAATCCTAATTTATCTGTTACTCTAATTGTAAATTTTGCTTACTCACTTCCCCAGAACGACGCCAAAAACTTGACCGTGACTTTATATATGTTTAAGAATATAAGAATTTAATACTGCTGCTAAAAGATTTAATTCCTCAGCAACGACACCAAAAAATTGACAACGGTTATAGATTCGATAAAGATGTATATATAAAATATTCAATAATGGTAAATCACACTTATCAACACAAGTATACATATCTATGGCTCTAATGGAGTCCTAGATATCTATCCCACAGGGAGTAATATAGAAGCTACGAACTAAGATTTTAGAAAAATAATACTTTAATTGCAACAATAAAATTCAATTTGCCTATTTGTCACTAATAGACAATTAAAATAAATATGTAATTTTCTTAATAACTCTTAAATAACTAATTATGCTAATGAGGTTTTTAATGTGATATTCAATATATAAGAAAACATATTTCTCCTTGTCAAGAAATTATAGTGAATGGATAAA
>NW_018230934.1:23386-23832 GCF_001263595.1 Phalaenopsis equestris | reverse complement strand
CATCACAATTTCTTAAACATTTTCATGGCTTCACCAATTCAAATCACCATTTCACAAATCTCAAGATAAGGAGAAAGACAGAGAAAACTACTCAGATCTCATTGGAAAAACACAACAAAACTCGGAATTCATATATAAAAGCAAAGTTGTACAAACTACAAAAATAAATGAACTTATCTCTAATTCCTCCCCAAGAAAACTCCTCGAAGTTCCTCTGAATCTCTTCCTTTTTTTACAGCACACAGAATAATTCCTCTTCGAAGTAGCAAGGAGGAATAAATCTCTCACCTTTTCTCCACTCTTACAATCTCTTGAAGATTTCCCATCACACTCTATTAAATTCTCTATACACTAATGGATCCTATCTAACCTCCAGGACCTCTAAAGTCTCTCCAGGCTCTCTCAATTTACGGCCAAAATCTTCTTTTAAAGATGTGGATGAGCTT
>NW_018230934.1:20354-23362 GCF_001263595.1 Phalaenopsis equestris | reverse complement strand
CCCCACGACAAAGTTGTAGTGGCAAAAACCCGCCGAGCTCGCCGTCGCCGGCCTCGAGGGCGCCGTCGGCGGACCTTCTTAATGAATTAAATCTCAAATCTCAGGAAAATCTCGCTGTCAGCGGGGTCGATGGCGCCGTCGGCGCCCTAGTTCAATTCCTCACATTTTGGCCCTTTACGCTCCAAATTCGCCCCTTTTTGCATCTTTTTGTTCCAATGTTTCATCATTCCTGCAACAAAACATC
The DNA here is from genome assembly GCF_001263595.1 of Phalaenopsis equestris. NCBI lineage: Eukaryota > Viridiplantae > Streptophyta > Magnoliopsida > Asparagales > Orchidaceae > Phalaenopsis > Phalaenopsis equestris. The sequence continues at coordinate 23,118 of NW_018230934.1, read as the reverse complement.
AAAAATACCTTTCTTTAAAGTGCAATATCATCAAAAACAGTATAAATTAAGTATGAAAATCTCAACATATTTTTTTTTCTCAATAATTTTTCATATAAATACACTTTTCACACAAAACAGTTTTTACGACACTACAGTTTTCCAAGTCTAAGCCTAATTACTTCAACTAAAATTCTCCTAAAGTACTTACCAAAGCTTTCCCAGCAATGGTGCCAAAAACTTGACCACGACTTTTATATACCTAAAAATACAAGAATTTGACAACACTACTAGAAGGTTAAACCCTCAACAATGATGCCAAAAACATGATACAACTTTTAATATGCAAGAATTTATAAACCCAAATTTATATATTCATAATGATTTTGTAAAGTCACAATTTCAAACGCAAGTATACGTATCACTCAAGTAATACTGGGCTCTAGTGGAGTCCCGTTTAATGATCCCACAGGGAAGTGAGGTAAGAGGTCCTTAGTTAAATTCTAATCTACTACTATTAGTCATTAGTTTGGTGCAATTTAAGAGGTTTTACTAACAGATACTCCTAAATGTAAGTCTTAAGTTTAACACAACTAATAAATACTCTTAAATGCAAATATTAATTCTAAAGATAACCCTTTTTGGATGAATTGGTTTGGAGAATTTTGAGATATTAAAAACTACTATTCTTATGTAATGAATTGGATAATGTAAAGGAATGAGATGCATTAAATATTGTATGTGCCAAATAGGAGCAATTTTATTCTTTACCCTTTGGTCCAGGCATAAAGAACATTGACTAATCTTATGCTTGTTTATTGAATCTGTGGCTAGGCTGAGAGGATACCGACTGTCAAACTGTCAATTCGGAGCTCCCACATTCCCCTTGCTTGAGGGCTAACATCTCCGCTTCAATTTTCAAACCCTAGTGTCACCCTAAAATCTCCAATTCTACGTCCATCAAAGTATATTTCCCTATTTATTTGCACTCAACTCCCATGAATGTCACCATCCATAAACTTTGAATGTGGTTCCACTTTGTTGAGAATTACACCGCCCTTTTAGATCAATAAAATTAAAATAAATTTTAAAACTAGAACGGTCCCTTGTTATAATGTAAATGAAGTGCAAGTAAAAACCATCACATTTATAATTAAATCATCTTCTAACAAGCATCCCAAAATCCTAAACATGAATTCTGATCATTTCAAAAGAAAAGTACAGTGAAAATAATGACATAATCTTCTCATGACACTATTTACAAAGAAGAAGAAAGAGTAAGAGAAGCCCATCACAAAGCACGAAGAAAACACAACGGAAACTTCATTTAACCAAAGCAAATCCACTAGACTAGTGTTTACAAAAATTAAAAGATAATGAAGAACACAATACTTAGTTTTTTTTCCTTTGAAAGAAAGATGAATGTCTCTCCCACAAAGTCTCTCGCTAATCCAAGCAATGCTAGAACACCTCTTTACAAATTCTCTCAAAATCTACATTTCTACTCATATTCTAAAAATCCTAAACTTTCTCCACACTTTTCCTAACATTCCTCTCACAAAAAACCCTAAAAATTGCCACTTTTCTAACCTAAATTTGTTCTTTTAAAGTGTAGGGACGAAGTTGAAGAGGGACGAATTTGAAGAGTTGCCACAAGAATCCTTTCAAAAAGCGTCCAAATACGTTGAATTTTGGCGCATAATCGCCAAAAGTTGGTTCATAGTCGTCCCGGGCGTCGTCGGCGGGCTCGAGGGTGCAGTCGGTGAGCTTTTCTATCATTTTTCAGTCTTCTAGAGTAAATCTAGTCGTTGGCTCCGTTTTGGGCGCCGTTGGCAAGCAGACTGCGCAGCGCCACCGTTTCGCTCCGTTTAGCTTTGTTTTAGCTCCGTTTAACCCCATTTCAGTTGCGTTGTGTTCCTAACAGATAGCCCTACAAAATAAGCATGAAGAGAACCTTCCTTTAAAGTGTAATCTCTTTAAAAAATATACAATAAGTGTAAAATATTTTAAGCATCGAAAGACTTATCGAAAGGTGGCAGGGCAAAATTTCATTTCTTGCTCGTTTTTTCTCCAAATTGCACCGTTTTTGAATCTTTTTGCTGCAATGACCATAATTCATCAGACCTAAAACAAAACATCAAAAATACCCTTCTTTAAAGTGCAATATCATAAAAAACTGTATAAAATAGATATGAAAATCTCAACATATTTTCCTTTGGTCAAAATCCCCCAAACTTAACTATTACTTGTCCTCAAGTAATTTTAGTACTGCATAAAAGTTATGATCTATTGTAGTAAAGTTTTAATTAAGAAATACTATAAGTTTGATTTAAGTAAATATCATAGTGAGATTTTAAGAAAAAGTTCAAGTAATTAAGTTAACTTTGTAGGTACATGATTATCTAGTCATTAGGTTTAAGAGTTCTAGTTTTCTATTCATTTTAAGAATGACTATATGTTGTAATATCAAGTCACTTAGAATTCACTTAGCACTTAGAATATTCAAATGATAGGAACTTCATGTGAACACTATTAGTAAAATAGGTTAATCCATAAATATAAGTTCAGGAATGTATTTAGGTTTTCCCTTTTGATAGGTCCAGTGACGCCAATTTTTTATTAGACATTTCCTCAAGCTTCTCCTCACTTATATATATGTATATATATATATATATTTTTCTTTCTTTCTTTTTCTTTTTTTATTTGTATTACTTTCAATTCTATATATTTTTCTATTATTTTAATGAATTGTTGTCAATCTTTTCTTTTTTTTTTTTTAAGTGGG
>NW_018230934.1:18908-19652 GCF_001263595.1 Phalaenopsis equestris | reverse complement strand
CATGCATGCAATAATATTAAACTAAAAGGAAGTATATTCACTGTAAAATTTCATTTTTCTTCCTACCCCCAAACTTGATTTTTACCATGTACAACATTTAGTGCAAAAAATATAAGTAGGAAGGAAAACAGTTTAGAATTTCTATCTACCACAAATTTCTATCAAAAACATCTTCAATTATTTATTAGGATAGAAAACATGTAGTAGAAAATAAATCTAAACTAAACATGCTAGAATGAAATTAACTAAACAAACTTCTAATTAGCATGGCGTGGATCAACATTGAAATATAAAATTGTTCTTCAATTCGTATAAATTGTAACACAAACACAAACACAAACACACAAACAAGATAAATGAGGTCAATTCTTCCTTCGTCTCATCGCATCTCACTAACTTACTTCCAATTTCTAACGAAATCCCTACACAAATATATTTGGTGCTTATAAATGATTTTATAGATTCTAATCCTAAAGATAAGATTATCCTTGATATATTGGTTCTCAAGCACCAACACCAGACATCACAATTTCCTAATAATTAAGCACCTCTAGTAGTTATAAGTACAGTGTAAAATCATCCATAAGTTACTCATCAAATAGGTTTGCGACTCCTATCAAATGAAAATGAAGTCCAAGAAAGGAAGTAACAAAATTGAGATGGAACTATCGCTGTAAAAATTCATAATGTCTTTTGTAAAACTCAAGTCCAGGTGAGACCCGAGTTGTAGTGGACTCGTCAATC
>NW_018230934.1:16611-18505 GCF_001263595.1 Phalaenopsis equestris | reverse complement strand
AAATTTTGGATCAGATTCTCTCTAGATAATTCAGATTATAGATCAATATCTTCTATGTTACTCTTCTGTTTCAAATTATCTTTCAACTCTTCAGGAATTTCTTCCATTGATCTTTCAATTTCCTTGTCCTTATCTCTCAATTCAAAGCTCTTTTGAAACAAATCCTCGAATTTTCTTCTAAATATCAGTTCAATAATTTTAAATTGCTCATAATTCATTTCCTTAGGATTTATCTCAGAGTCACTAGGTAAAATCTCTGGGGGTAACTGTTAATTGCATTAATAATCTGCCCCACCATCATAATCTCATTCATTTTGTTTGTATACCACGAAATATTCCAATCAATGACTTTGAATAACTCTTTCATAGGAGATCTTTTACTGATTTCATCATTCAATTCAGGTTCATCTTGTGATTGAGTCGAATATGAAGATATAGAGACTGGTGGTGTATATGAATTCACTGAATAGGTAGGCTTTAAAATTATATGATTTAAATTCCTTGTAAGGTCATGAGATAAGGTCATGAGATTTTTCAATAGGTCATGAGATTTTTCAATAGATGGAATTAAAACTTTACTATTTTTGGTAATGTCCATCATTTCACACCTCTCCTGAACATACATACAGTCTTCTTTAAACAACATTATAGACTCATCATGAAAGTCCATTTTGATCTCATCTGTTAACTTATTTTTAAAACTCTTTTGGAAACGGTTTTTACTTAGATAATCAATTTCATCCATCCAACAGCAATCATCATCATTTCCCTCAGCTGGATATTTTAAACCATCAAAAGTGGTTTCATGGTCATTAATATTCATAGTTAACTTTCATTTTTACACATCTATCATAGTTTGTCCAGTAATAAGAAAAGGTCTCTCAAAAATAATGGGATATTCCTTATCTTCCTCCATATCTAATACAATAAAGTCCATAGGAAAGATAAATTTATCCACTTTAACAAGCAAATCTTCTATAATCCCTTTTGGATAAATGATAGATCGATCAGTTAACTGAAGAGTTATAGTAGTGGGAGAAATATAGGCTAAACCTAACCTTTTAAATATAGATAGAGGCACACATTAATGCTTGATCCTACACATAAAGCCTAAATCACATAAAGCTTTTCCACATAATCTTTCTCCAATTGCATAAGGAATTGTAAAGCTACAATGATCTTTAAGTTTCGGAGGAAGCTTTTTCTGAAGTATAGCGTTGCACTCCTTACTTAGTGTAACTGTCTCATTATCCCCAACTTTCCTTTTCTTATTTAATATATCCTTCATAAACTTCCTATAACTTGGCATCTGTTCCAAAGCTTCAGTGAAAGAAATATTTATCGTAACTTCTTAAGTACTTCCATGAACTTTGAAAAGTGTTTATCCAACTCATGTTGTCTAAGTGTTTGAGGAAATGGAGGTGGCAGTCTTTCTAAATTGATTTTAGTTGAAGATATTAATTTTTACAGATCCTTAGAAACATGTTTTCAGGTCTTTTAGTTTATTTTGTTTCTCTCACAACATCTTTCTCTTTTCTAACCACATCCTCTATCTCTCTTCCACTTTTTAATTGGATAGCTTCTACTTGTTCATTAGTGGTGTATTTACGGTTGATCTCAATGTTGCTAGGAAGTGTTCCTTGGGGTCTATTGCTAAGTAAATTAGGAATTTGTCCCAGTTGAATCTCTATGTATCTAATCATAGCATTTTGACTTTGCAACTGATTTTCCATTTGCAATACCACTTCTTCCGATTATATATGACTCAAGAATAAGGATTATCATTCTGATCTTGGATAAGTAGAGTTCGGTGGATATGAAGATCTATAGTTTGTTTTTGTCCAAGCCCGTAAGTTGATCCATGAATGATCAGGCCAAAAACTGACTTCACAAC
>NW_018230934.1:13577-16266 GCF_001263595.1 Phalaenopsis equestris | reverse complement strand
GAATTTTTTATAAAATTATTTCCCCACAGGAACAACCACGGTGGCGGTAGTATAGCACAACACTTTCCATCTTTGCCTCACTATCATCTCTTCAATTGTCGTCGAAGGATTATTCAATCCACGATTTACGAATCCTCGTTCCTTGATCAATCTTTTCTTCGATAGTAACTTGTTGAAGATTCGCTGCGCTTCCGCACTAATAAACTTTCGCCCATTAAAAACTCACATTCTCGAATTATTAGGGGAATTGGACGCCATAGGAATGAATTTGGTGGAGTTTCACTTCGTTTTTGGGGGAAACATTACTTAAGAATCGAATTTGGGAGTTTAAAAGGGTAACTCCCACCCAAAGGGAAACTCTCGCCCAAAAACTACCAAAAACTGCCATTCAAACTCCAGAAACCGCCATCTCGCAGGTCTCGCCGTCGGCGAAGACGATGGCGCCGTTGGTGAGCCTCTGTATTTATTTTTCCTGGAATCTTGGGAAAAACCCACAGTCGGCAGCGTCGAGGGTTCTGTCGGCGCCCAAGGCAAAAATTGCACAGTTTCGCACTGGTCCGAATGCGTTCCAATTTTTCTCTATGGATCCAATTGTTATGATGATTTCAAAAGTAAATAAGAGTAGTAGAGCTTAATACTACAACAAACTAACGATAATTTAAAAAAAAAAACTTCTATAATCACAATAAAAGTAAAGATAATTATGGGTTGCCTCCCATAAGTGCTTGGTTTAACGTCCTCAGCCCGACCTTTCCAGGTGTTATTCAGGTTGACTGATCATTAAAACTTAAAATTTGGTCTTTTACCCTCAAAATATGATTTTAATCTGTGACTATTTACTTTAAATCTATTTCCAATTTTTTGATCTTCAATTTCAACAGCTCCGCATGTATAAACTTGAGTCACAATAGAGGGTCCTAACCAACGAGACTTCAAATTCCCATGAAATAACTTCAGCCTAGTGTTGTAAAGCAAAACTTTTTGTCCTGGTTCAAAGTTCTTTTGGTTAATCTTCTGATCATGCCATCCAAAAACTTGACCGCGACTTTATATATGCCTAAAAATATATGGCGACTTTATATCTGCCTAAAAATATAAGTATTTAATACTGCTGCTAAAAGATTTAATTCCTCAGCAACTGTATAAAAACTTAATAACAGTTATAGATTCGATAAATATGGATGTAATAATATTCAATAATTATAAAGTCACACTAATCAACGCAAGTATACGTATCGCTCAAGTAATATAGGGCTCTAATGGAGTCCTATATATCGATCCCATAGGGAGTAATATTAGAACTACAAACTAAGATTTTAGAAAAACAATACTTTAATCGCAACAATGAAATTCAATTTACTTATCTGTCACTAATAGGCAATTGAAATAAATATGTAATTTTCTTAATAACTTATAAATAACTAATTATACTAATGAGGTTTTTAATGTGATATTCAATATATAAGAAAGCATCCTTCTCCTTGTCAAGAAATTATAGTGAATGAATAAAGTGAATCAGTTCTAGTTGTAATATTCCAAATATGAGCATACATATTATTTACCATTTGATCCATGCATAAAGAAGATAGACTAATCCTACACTTGTTTACTAAATCTGCGACTAGGCTGGGAGGATACCGGCTCTCACTTCGGAGCTCCCACGTTCCCCTCGCCTGAGGGCTAAGATCTACACTTCAGCACCCAAACGATAGAACCGAATTGGGGATTTTAGTCTGTCACTCTAAAATCTCTAATTCTACTCCCGATAATTTTATTTCCCTATTTATTTGCACCCAACTTCCAAGGGCTTTGACCTCCCTGAACCTTGGATGTAATCTTCACTTTAGTTGTAAAACTCAACATATTTTAACAAATCAATTGGCCAGATTGAAAGTAAATTAAGATCGAAGTGAAAAGATCATCACAATTTCTTTGACATTTTCATGACTCCACCAATTTAAATTACCATTTCACAAATCTCAAGATAAGGAGCAGATCTCATGGGGAAAACACAACAAAACTTGGAATTCATATATAAAAGCAAAGTCATACAAACTACAACAATAAATGAACTTATCTCTAATTTTTCCCCAAAAAAACTCCTCGAATTAAAAAACTACTCGAATTTCCTCTGAATCTCTTCCTTTCTTTATAGCACAAAGAATTCCTCTTTGAAGAGCAAAGGAGGAAGAAATTTCTCACTTTCCTTCCACTCTTACAATCTCTCGAAGAATTCCTCACACTTTTGACACTCTAGTAAATTCTCTATACACTAATGGAACCTCTCTAACCTCCAGGACCTCTAGAGTCTCTCCCAGCTCTCTCAATTTTTGGTCAAAATTTTCTTGTAAAGTTGTGGATGAGCTTTCCCAAGAGTTGCCTAAGCATCCCTTCAAAAATTGTCCTCATCCAAAGTCTAGTTGGACATAACCGTCGAGCTCACCATCGTCGGCCTCGAGGGTACCGTCGGCGGACCTTCTTAATGAATTAATTCTGGAGTCTCGGGAAAATCTCGCCGTCGGCGGGGTCGATGACGTCGTCGGCGCCCTAGTTCAATTGTTTACATTTTGGCCATTTTCGCTCCAAAATTCGCTCCTTTTTGCATCTTTTTGCTCCAATGACCCTATTTCATCATTCCTGCAACAAAACATCAAAAATACCTTTCTTTAAAGTGCAATATCATAAAAAA
>NW_018230934.1:10583-13560 GCF_001263595.1 Phalaenopsis equestris | reverse complement strand
GTATGAAAATCTCAACATATTTTCCTCTGGTCAAAATCCCCCAAACTTAACTATTATTTGTCCTCAAGTAATTTTAGTACTACATAAAAGTTATGATCTGTTGTAGTAAAGTTTTAATTCAAAAATACTATAAGTTTGATTTAGATAGATATCATAGTGAGATTTTCAGAAAAAATTCAAGTAATTGAATTAACTCTGTAGCCACAAGATTATGTAGTCCTCAAGTATAAGAGTTATAATTCATTTTAAGAATGACTATATGTTGCAATATTAAGTCACTTAGAATATTCAAATGATAGGAACTTCATGAGAACCCTGCTAGTAAAAGATCTATTCCATAAATATAAATTCAAGAATGAATTTAGGTTTTCCCTCTATGTAGGTCCAGTGAAGCCAATTTTTTATTAGGCATATCCTCAAGCTTCTCCTCACTTTTATATTTTTTCTTTATTTTCTCTTTTTTATTTGGATTGCTTTCAATCCTATATATTTTTCTTTTCTTTTCAGGGATTGTTGTCAATCCTTTCCTTTCCTTTTTCAAGTGAGGATTACTACATCTAGATAGCCTTTAATGATTTTGAACATCACCTTTCTTTCCCTAAATTTGAAACTCAAAGCATTCCTTTACCTTATAAATATTTCATAGTTTTTACATCATTGAGCCCCAATCTTTTCTTCTCAAATAAATTTCCAGATTCATAGTACTTCAAAATATAGTTTCATTTACTTTAAATCGTTAACTACAATCTTATTCTCTTATACTAAACATCTTAAGTTACAAAATTAATTTTCATTACAAAAAAATTTCTTTAAATCTACTATAATATTTAAAAAGCTACAAAATATAGTTACCTGAATTAAATTCACTATATAAAATCATATAAATAAATTTTGAAAATAATTAAATAAAGGACATCTAATAGTTAATCTTTTTCTTCCCTCCCCCAAACTTAAAATTTTCAATATAAAATGATACTGGTGGAATGAAAAACTTTAAATATAAATCATTGCTTAGTATTTTAGGCATTTTCATCATTTTAAAATTTTTGCAGTCCTTCTTAAAATTTCTACTTCACCTAGTCTACTTCACCCTGTAACATTAGGAGCTTTTTACACATATAAATCATTAGAGAAATTTCTGGGTAGTGAAATTTTGAAATAAGTATAAAACTACAACATTAAACAAGCACAACATTTCATAACACAACCACAATACTACACATACAAATAACACTATAACACTAACTTTAAAACAAAAATTAGAAATCATCCAAGTACAAGAAAATAATAAAAAAAAAGTCCAAATACACATAAACATGCATTTCTATTACAAAAGATCACATAAATGAAAGTACAAATGCAAGTACATCAATTACATTTAAATATCAAAAACCCAAAGTATGTCTTCATCTCCTTGATCAGCAGGTGGATCAGGCTGATACTGAGTATATCAGGGGCACTCAGGGAAAGCAACCTCAGGCTCACCTCTGTAGTGTCGGGCCTGAGCTTCGTAGTAAGCTACCTTAAAATTTGAATGCCTCAGTAGGTACTCACTATCATAATCATTTCAACGTTCTAAACCTCCAATCCTTTCATTTATTAATTTTATACTCTTCCACTGCAAGGTCAACTCATTCATCAAGTCAGTTAGAGTAGCGTAACTAGAAGGTGGAGGGTCATAACTTGTAGAGGGGACATCTCTTCTAGTATTAGTAGTTTTTGGGGACATCTCTTCTAGTATTAGTAGTTTTTGGGGACATCTCTTCTAGTATTAGTAGTTTTTGGGGACATCTCTTCTAGTATTAGTAGTTTTTGGGGACATCTCTTCTAGTATTAGTAGTTTTTGGGGACATCTCTTCTAGTATTAGTAGTTTTTGGGGACATCTCTACTAGTTTTGGGGACATAACTTGTTTGAATGGTGGTTTTTGGCAGTTTTGGGCGGGAGTTACCCTTTTAATCTCCCAAATTTGATTCTTAAGTCATATTTCCCCCAAAAATAAAGTGAAACTCCACCAAACTTATTCTTATGACGTCCAATTCCCTTAATAAGTTACCGATGAAGAAAAGTTTATTAGTGCAGAAGCGCAGCGAATCTTCAACAAGTTACCGATGAAGAAAAGATTGGTCAAGGAACAAGGATTTGTAAATCGTGGATTGAATAATCCCTCAACGGTAATTGAAGAGATGATAGTGCGGCGAAGATGGGAAGTGTTGCGCTATGCTACCACCGCCGTGGTTGTTTTTGTGGTAATGGAATTTTATGCAAATTTGCACGGAATCAACCAGGGAGTCGTTTATGTGCGAGGTAGATGGATCACTTTCACTCCTGCATGGCTCAATGAATTATACATGGTCGAGAACATTCCTGTCTACCACTATTCTAACTTTGTCCAAACAAGAAACCAGATGAATGAAATTTACCAGTATTTAACGGACAAAACTGACGACTGGGAAATGAGAGAGAACGGGTATGTTAGTTTTCCTGTGACACTCCTAAATCCCGTTTCGAAATACTGGCACTTTTTCATTTCTGTGAAACTATTACGGACAATGAAGATCGGTAAAATTTTTAAATAAAGTGCTATTTTGAATTAATGCAACCAAAGGGGATTGTCGATCGATATTGGATCAATGATATTGAAGTCAGTTTTGGGCCTGATCGTTCATGGATCAACTTATGGGCTTGGACACCCTTCCACAATTTTCTCACTTTGCAGTCAGTTCCAAGTGTCCTATGAAAATTGGGAAAAGGTACTTCTACCTTGGAAGCCTTTGGACCCAACTGAGAGATTCCCGGCTTTTGAAGATGAAAATGACATGGCCATTATAGTAGATCAATCATCTCACAATTCATTGCCGGTTCAACCTATAATTTCTGATAAGACTTTGTGATCCTGCGCAGAATCAAAAAAATTGGAGAAGGAAGTACAAAATGTCATGAATGCAATTAATAATATCTCTGATTTCTTCGATCAT
>NW_018230934.1:8152-10467 GCF_001263595.1 Phalaenopsis equestris | reverse complement strand
TGATCTCAGAGGAGAATCTAGTACTGAATCTGATGAATAGTAGATTTATATTACTACCTGTCTGTCTATGTAATTTGACCTTTGCATTTGCTTTGGTTTAGAATTATGCTTTTAGATCTTTGTATAGTTGAGACTAAGCATAGGATGTTTTGTTTTCAGCATTTTGAGTGTTGTGGCTTGGATTGCGACACTGAATTAATGTATTGAGGTTGAGAAAATACCAAACTTAAGTGTGTTATGTAATGTAAATTGTACTCTTGGAATTTATATATAATTGTGATGTTTTGTGTTGTGAATGTTTATTTGTGATAAGTACATCATTTAGTCACTTAAAATTATGTCTATAATAATTGAATGGATGTCGTTGAGGCTTGAAATTGATCGAAATCACAAAAATCTGGGAATTGAACCAAAATCAATAGAGCTTGCCGATGGTGGATTTTTCCCGAGAGTTCTGTTTAAATTTCAATAGAGCCCGCTGACGGAGCCATTGACCCTGCCAACTGCGAGATCACAAAAAACACCTTTAACCGCAATTTTAACCAGTCAACCGCCACTATTCATCATCCCCTTCCTCCTAAAAATGTAATTTTTACCTAGGGCTTGAGTGATCTTGGATTGGGAGGTGATTTCAAGGCTTTTTGACACCGGATTTGATCATCTCTAGGTAAGAGCTTCACTCTAAGTTAAAATATTTGATTTTCAGTATGGATTTCTTCCACATTGAGGAGATCCAAAAAATTTTAGAATTTGAAGAAAATATTGGGAAGAAATTCATGGAACTTAATGTTAAACTCCTAGAATTACTTTTGGAAGCCATTATTTGCATAATTGAAGTATATTTTGGAATTTTTCTAGAATTGATTAGATTGAAATGGCTCCACATCAAAAGAGACGAATTGAGTTTGACGACTCTCTCTTCGTCAATGAAATGGCTCAATCAAGATTCACTTCAGTACTTAATGGCTCAATCAAGATTCACTTCAGTATTTAAAGGAAAGAAGTGTATACAAGATTGAGTTTTTGAGAGTCCAGAAGAAGAAATTGAACAAGTTTTTGTCGTTCAAGTAGAAGAAATTGAACAAGTTGTTGTCGTTCAAGTGCGGGGATTTCCTGTTGAATTTAATGCGGCCCGCATCAACACCTTTTACGAAGTCTCAGGCTCTTATAACTGCCACTATGAATCCTTCAGTACAATGGAAGGCCCCCTGAATGATGTGCTTTCTCACTACACTAATGGGAAAGGAACGTGAAAGATTAAACAACGAGAACGGGTAAATTTTTTTGCTTCCATGCTGAATGCCACCTCTACGGCGTGACACTATTTTATTTCTTCTACGCTGTTACCGACTTATCACCATAGTGAGGTAACTAGATATAGAACTACTCTGAATTTCTGTATTCAAAATATTAGGACTATAAATGTGGGGGGAATTATTTATAAGAATATATTGACTACGGCAAGGAGTGAGACAAGTGGAGGTGGAAATTGGAAATGAAGAATGGAAGAATGGGTTTACCCTATCGGGTTTACCCTATCAAACCCATTAGTAAGGCAAATTTAAAAACTTATGAAACCCATGAAAAATGGAGAACTGGAAGTAGGAGTCAAGAACCTTCTACTAGTAGAGATGTCCCCTCTACAAGTTAGACCCTCCACCATCTAGTTCCCCTACTCTAACTGACTTGATGAATGAGTTGACCTTGCAGCGGAAGAGTATAGAATTAATAAATGAAAGGATTGGAGGTTTAGAACGTCAACATGATTATGATAGTGAGTACCTACAGAGGCATTCAAATTTTTAGGTAGCTTACTACGAAGCTCAGGCCCGACACTACAGAGGTGAGCCTGATGTTACTTCCCATGAGTACCCTCGAGATACTCAGTATCAGCCCGATCCACCTGCTGATCAAGGAGATGAAGACCTAGTTTGGGATTTTGATATTTGAATGTAATTTATGTACTTGTATTTGTACTTTTTTTTTATATGATCTTTTGTAATAGAAATGGATTTTTATGTGTATTTGGACTTTCATTTTTATTATTATGTTGTACTTGGATGATTTTTAATTTTTTGTTATAAAGTTAGTGTTATAGTTAATTTTGCATGTCTAGTATAATAGATGTTGAGTAGTATTTTGTAATGTAATGTGATTTTTTTTATTTTTTGCATTTTAATTGTAATTGTTTTGTGCAGTATTATGGTTGTGTTAAGAAATATTGTGCTGGTTTAATGTTTTAGTTTTATACTTATTTCAAAATTTCATTAAAATTTCATTACCCAGAAATTTTACATGTGTAGAAAGCTCCTAAT
>NW_018230934.1:5733-8136 GCF_001263595.1 Phalaenopsis equestris | reverse complement strand
TCCTAATGTTACAGACCTAGAAAGCTCCTAATTTTACAGACCTGGTGAAGTAGAAAACAAAAATTTCAGAAAAAAAATTTCAGAAAGATGAAAATGCCTAAAATACCGAGGTATGATTTATATTTAAAGTTTTTCTTTCCACCAGTATCATTTTATATTAAAAAATTTAAGTTTAGGGGAAAGAAGAAAAAGATTAACTATTAGATGTCCTCTATTTAATTAATTTAATTATTTTATATTTTAAAAAATTATTTAAATGATTTTATGTAGTGAATTTAATTCAGGTAACTATATTTTGTAGCTATTTAAAAATTATAGTAGATTTATAGAAATATTTTTGAAATGAAAATTAATTTTGTAACTTAAGATGTTTAGTATAAGAGAATAAGATTACAGTTAACTATTTAAAGTAAAGGAAACTATATTTTGAAGTATTAAGACTCTGGAAATTCATTTGAGAAGAAAATAAATGGGCTCAATGATGTAAAAACTATGAAATATTTATAAGGTAAAGGAATTCTTTGAGTTTCAAATTTAAGGAAAGAAATGTGATGTTCAAAATCATTAAAGGCTATCCAGATGCAGTAATCCTCACTTGAAAAAGGAAAAGAATGGATTGACAACAATCCCTGAAAAGAAAAGAAAAATATATAGGATTAAAAGCAATCCAAATGAAAAAGACAAAAGAAAGAAAAAAATATAAAAGTGAAGAGAAGCTTGAGGATATGCCTAATCAAAAATTGGCTTCACTGGACCTACCTAAAGCGAAAACTTAAATTCATTCCTAAGCTTATATTTATAGAATAGATCTTTTACTAGTAGTATTCTCATGAAAGTCCTATCATCTGAATATTCTAAGTGACTTAATATTGCAACATATAGTCATTCTTTAAATGAATAGAAGACTAGAACTCTTAAACTTGATGACTAGATAATCTTGTGGCTACATAGTTAATCAATTACTTTAATTTTTTCTAAAAATCTCACTAAGATATTTATCTAAGTCAAACTTATTGTATTTCTGAATTAAAACTTTACTACAATAGATCATAACTTTTATGTAGTACTAAAATTACTTGAGGACAAGTAATAGTTATGTTTGGGGGATTTTGACTAGAGGAAAATATGTTGAGATTTTCATACATATATTATATTGTTTTTGATGATATTACACTTTAAAGAAAGGTATTTTTGACAGCGAGCTCGACTGTTATGTCCAACTAGACTTTGGATGAGGATAAATTTTGAAGGGATACTTAGGCAACTCTTCGGAAAGCTCATCCAAAACTGTAAAAGATAATTTTGGCCAAAAATTAAGAGAGCCTAGAGAGACTCTTGAGGTCCTGGAGGTTAGAGAGGTTCCATTATTATATAGATAATTTACTAGAGTGTCAAAAGTGTGAGGAATTCTTTGAGAGATTGTAAGGGTGGAGGGAAAGTGAGAGATTTCTTCCTCTTTGCCGCTTCGAAGAGGAATCCTGTGTGTTGTAAGGAAAGGAAGAGATTTAGAGGAACTTCAAAGTGTTTTCTTGAGGAGAAATTAGAGATCAGTTCATTTACTTGATAAGTTTATTTATCGTTGTAGTTTGTATGACTTTGCTTTTATATATGAAGTTTGAATTTTGTTGTGTTTTCCCATGAGATCTGAGTTGTTTTCTCTATCTTTCTCCTTGTCTTGAGGTTTGTGAAATGATGATTTGAATTGGAGTCATGAAAATGTTAAAGAATTTGTAATGATCTTTCACTTCGACCTTAATTTACTTTCATACTGGCCAATTGATTTGTTAAAATATGATGAGTTTTACAACTAAAGTGAAGATTACATCCAAGATTCAGGAAGGTCAAAGCTCTTGGAAGTTCGGTGCAAATAAATAGGGAAAAAACATATCGGGCGTAAAATTGGAGATTTTAGAGTGACAGACTAAAATCCTCAATTCGGTTCTATTGTTTGGGTGCAGAAGTGTAGATGTTAGCCCTCAGGGCAGGGGAACGTGGGAGCTCTGAAGTGAGAGCCGGTATCCTCCCAGCCTAGCCGCAGATTTAGTAAACAAGCATAGGATTAGTCAATATTCTTTATGCCTGGACCAAAGGGTAAAGAATAAGTATGCTTTTATTTGACACAATACAGATTGAACTAATTCACTTTATCCATTCACTATAATTTCTTGACAAGGAGAAGGATGCTTTCTTATATATTGAATATCACATTCAAACCTTCATTAGTATATTTAGTTATTTAATAGTTATTAAAATTACATATTTAATTCAATTGCCTATTAGTGACGGATAAGCAAATTGAACTTCGTTGTTGCAATTAAAGTATTGCTTTTCTAAAATCTTAGTTCGTAGTTCTAATATTACTCCCTGTGGGATCAATATCTAGGACTCCATTAGAGCCCTATA
>NW_018230934.1:3185-5641 GCF_001263595.1 Phalaenopsis equestris | reverse complement strand
AATATGCAAGAATTTATGAACCCAGATTTATATATTTATAATGATTTTGTAAAATCATAATTTCAAACGCAAGTATACGTATCACTCAAGTAATACAGGGCTCTAGTAGAGTCCTGTTTATCGATCCCACAAGGAAGCGAGGTAAGAGGTCCTTAGTCAAATTCTAATCTACTACTATTTGTTCTTAGTTTGAAAGTGTGATTTAAGAGGTTTTACTAACAGATGCTCCTAAATGTAAGTCTTAAGTTTAACGCAACTAATAACTACTCCTAAATGCAAATATTAATTCTAAAGATAACCCTTTCTGGAGTCTCCGATATGTTTTTTTCCATATTTATTTGCGCCATTGGCGAACCTTCTTACTGAATACTGAATTATTCCTGGAGTCTCAGGAAAATCTCACCGTCGGCAGGGTCGATGGCACCGTCGGCGAGGTCGATGGCGTCGTCGGCGCCTCATTGGGCTCGCCGTCGGCGCCCTAGTTCACATCTTCACATTTTGGTCCTTTTTGCTCCAAATTCGCACCTTTTTGCATATTTTTGTTCCAATGACCCTATTTCATTATTACAACAACAAAACATCAAAAATACCTTTCTTTAAAGTGTAATATCATCAAAAATAGTATAAAATAGGTATGAAAATCTCAACATATTTTTCTGTGGTCAAAATCCCCCAAACTTAATTATTACTTGTCCGCAAGTAATTTTAGTACTACATAAAAGTTATGATCTATTGTAGTAAAGTTTTAATTTAGAAATACTATAAGTTTGATTTAGATAAATATCATAGTGAGATTTTTAGAAAACATTCAAGCAATTGAATTAACTCTGTAGCCACAAGATTATCTAGTCATCAAGTTTAAGAGTTCTAGTGTTCTATTCATTTTAAGAATGACTATATGTTGCAATATTAAGTCACTTAGAATATTCATATGATAGGAATTTAATGAGAAAACTACTAGTAATGTAAAAGACTTATTCCATAAATATATGTTCAGAAATGTATTTAAGTTTTCCCTTTAAGTAGGTCTAGTGAAGCCAATTTTTGATTAGGCATATCCTCAAGCTTCTCCTCACCTTTATATTTTTTTCTTTCTTTTATCTTTTTTATTTGGATTTCTTTCAATCCTATATATTTTTCTTTTCTTTTCGGGGATTGTTGCCAATCCTTTCTTTTCCGTTTTCAAGTGAGAATTACTATATCTGGATAGCCTTTAATGAGTTTGAACCATACCTTTCTTTCCCTGAATTTGAAACTCAAAGCATTCCTTACCTTATAAATATTTCATAGTTTTTACATCATTGAGCCTCAATCTTTTTGTCTCAAATGAATTTCAAGATTCTGATGCAAATGTTGTAAAAATATATTGACTACTGCAAGGAGTGAGACAAGTGGAAGCATAGGACATCTTGGATTATTTATGCAGTTTGCCAACTTTCTGGAGTGGAAACTGGAGATGATGAGGAATGGGTTTACCCTATGACCATTAGCCCTATGAAACCCATTAGTAAAGCTAAAACTTATGATTATGAATCCCATGAAAAATAGAGAACTGGAAGGAGGAGTCAAGAACCTTCTACCAGTAGAGATGTCCTCTCTACAAGTTATGACCCTCCACCTTCTAGTTCCCCAACTCTAACTGAGTTGATGAATGAGTTGACCTTGCAGCGGAAGAGTATGGAATTAATAAATTAACGGATTGGAGGTTTAGAACCTCAAAATGATTATGATAGTGAGTACCTACAGAGGCATTCAAATTTTGAGGTAGCTTTTCAGGCCCGACACTACAGAGGTGAGCCTGATGTTACTTTCCCTGAGTGCCTCCGATATACTCAGTATCAACCCGATCCACCTGCTGATCAAGGAGATGAAGACATAGTTTGGGATTTTGATATTTGAATGTAAATGATGTACTTGAATTTGTACTTTTATTTCTGTGATCTTTTGAAATAAAAATGGATCTTTATGTATATTTGGACTTTCATTTTTATTATTATGTTGTACTTGGATGATTTTAATTTTTGTTATAAAGTTAGTGTTATAGTTAAATTTGCATGTGTAGTATAATAGATGTTGAGTTGTATTTTGTAATGTAATGTGATTTTTTTTTTATTTTTCACATTTTAATTGTAATTATTTTGTGTAGTATTGTGGTTGTGTTAGGAAGTATTGTGCTTGTTTAATGTTTTAGTTTTATACTTTTTTCAAAATTCCATTACCCAGAAATTTCTCTAATAATTTATATGTGTAGAAAGCTCCTAATATGCAGATTAGGTGAAGTAGAAAATTTAAGAAGGACTGCAAAAATTTCAGAATGATGAAAATACCTAAAATACTGAGGAATGATTTATATTTAAAGTTTTTTTTTCCACCAGTATCATTTTATATTGAAAAATTTAAGTTTGGGGTAGGGAAGAAAAAGATTAACTATTAAATGTCCTCTATTTAATTATTTT
>NW_018230934.1:1561-2839 GCF_001263595.1 Phalaenopsis equestris | reverse complement strand
AGGATTGACAACAATCCCTGAAAAGAAAAGAAAAATATATAGGATTGAAAGCAATCCAAATGAAAAAGAGAAAAGAAAGAAAAAAATATAAAAGTGAGGAGAAGCTTGAGGATATGCCTAATTAAAAATTGGCTTCACTAGACCTACCTAAAGGGAAAACTTAAATATATTCCTGAGCATATATTTACGGAATAGATCTTTTACTAGTGGTGTTCTCATGAAATTCCTATCATCTGAATATTCTAAGTGACTTAATATTGTAACATATAGTCATTCTTGAAATGAATAGAAGAACAAAGATAATCTTATAGCTACAGAGTTAATTTAATTACTTGAATTTTTATAAAAATCTCACTATGATTTTTATTTAAATCAAACTTATAGTATTTTTGAACTAAAACTTTACTACAATAGATCATAACTATTATATAGTACTAAAATTACTTGAGAACAAGTAATAGTTAAGTTTGGGGGATTTTGACCGGAGGAAAATATGTTGAGATTTTCATACCTATTTTAGACTATTTTTAATGATATGATATTGCACTTTAAGGAAATATATTTTTGATGTTTTGTTGCAGGAATGATGAAATAGGGTCATTGGAGCAAAAAGATGTAAAAAGGAGCGAATTTGGAGCGAAAAGGGCCAAAATGTGAAGAATTGAACTAGGCCCCCGACGACGAGATTTTCCCTAGAGTCCAGAATTAATTCATTAAGAAGGTCCACCGACGGTGCCGTCGAGGCCGCAAACGGCGAGCTCGGCGGTTATAGGTTATGTCCAACTAGACTTTGGATGAGGACAAATTTTGAAGGGATGCTTAGGCAACTCTTAGGAAAGCTCATCCACAACTTTAAAAGAAGATTTTGGCCGAAAATTAAGAAAGCCTGGAGAGACACTAGAGGTCCTGGATATTAGCAAGGTCCTGGAGAGGGGGGACTTAAAATTGAAGTGTGAAACAAGTGTAGAGAGTCTAAATTGTGAGGAATTCTTCGAGAGATTGTAAGAGTGTGAGATTGTAAGAGTGGAGGGAAAGTAAGAGATTTCTTCCTCCTTGCTACTTCGAAGAGGAATTCAGTGTGCTATAAAGAAAGGAAGGATTTAGAGGAACTTCGAGGAGTGTTCTTGGGGAGAAACTAGAGATAAGTTATTTACTTGCTGTAGTTTGTATGACTTTGATTTTATATATGAATTCCGAGTTTTGTTATGTTTTCCCCATGAGATCTGAGTAGTTTTCTCTGTCTTTCTCCTTGTCTTGAGATTTGTGAAATGGTGATTT
>NW_018230934.1:0-1264 GCF_001263595.1 Phalaenopsis equestris | reverse complement strand
CAGATTCAGTAAACAAGCGTAGGATTAGTCAATGTTCTTTATGTCTAGACCAAAGGGTAAAGAATAAGTATGCTCTTATTTGGCACAATACAGATTGACCTGATTCACTTTATCCGATCACTATAATTTCTTGACAAGAAGAAGGATGTTTTCTTATATATTGAATATCACATTCGAACCTTCATTAGTATATTTAGTCATTTAATAGTTATTAAAATTACATATTTAATTTAATTGTCTATTAGTGACAGATAGGAAAATTGAATTTCGTTGTTGCGATTAAAGTATTACTTTTCTAAAATCCTAGTTCGTAGTTCTAGTATTACTCCCTATGGGATTGATATCCAAGACTCCATTAAAGCCCTATATTACTTGAGCCATACGTATAATTGCATTGATAAGTGTGACTTTACAATTATTGAATATTTATTACATTTATATTTATCAAATCTATAACTGTTACTAAGTTTTGGTATAGCTGCTGAGGAATTAACTCTCTTAGCAGAACTCTCTCAGCAGAAGTATTAAATACTTAGATTTTTAAGCATATATAAAGTCGCAGTAAAATTTTTGGCGCCATTACCGGAAGAGTGAGTAAACAAAAATTACAATTAGAGTAACAAACAAATTAGGATTATTAGAAAATTTTTACTCGAATTGCAACTTATTTTCAGATTTAGTTAGTTATATTATTGTGTACTGATTTCAAATTGTATGCGCAAATTTGGACCTGAAAATCTTATACCCTACTATTCGAAATTAGAACATACTGTTAGAAAGATTAGAGGATTGAGAAGAGAACCTAGAAATTCTGATACAATGAAAAACAACCTGAAAAATCAAGGAATAGAGAATGAACATCAACCTAGACCCCTACGAGATTATGCAAATCCTACAGTAGATGAAATTGACTTATCTATCCAAAATCCTGATGTAGCTGCTAATTCATTTGAGCTTAAACCTACTATTATCCAAATGGTACAAAAAAATCAATTCAGAGGTACACCAAATGAAGATCCTAATTTACACCTCGCTAGTTTTTTAGAACTGTGTGCTACTTTTTAATATGACAGAGTCTCAAACGATATTGTTAGACTTAGATTTTTTCTTTTTTCACTAAGGGATAAGGCTAAGATGTGGTTAAATTTGTTAGCACTAGGATCTATTTGCACTTGAGGAGAACTTTCACAGAAATTTCTATCTAATTATTTTCCTCCAACCAAAATAGTTAAACTTAGATATGACATAACATCGTTCTGTCAGA
>NW_018230933.1:0-9358 GCF_001263595.1 Phalaenopsis equestris | reverse complement strand
TTATAGGCGTAACAACAAGATTTGAATAAAAAATTTAATCAGAGGTTGAGGAAGAACTTTACTGTGATGCCTGTTTCAGGTGCTGATGACCATTCTGTTATACCATAACATTTATGATGATAATATTATGAACTCTTTTTCTATTCCTCATTAAGTTTCTAATGAAGATTACTCATTTTTAATTCGATCTTTTTTTTAATGAAGATATTAATAAAGTTTTCTTTTCACTGGGCTCCGATTAGGCTCTTGGACCTGATTATTTTTTCTTCAAGTTTTTCAAAGATTATTGGCATATTGCTGGTCATGATTGCATCATTGTTGTTAACCATTTCTTTTATACTTCTACGCTTTGTCATAAAGTG
This sequence comes from Phalaenopsis equestris, assembly GCF_001263595.1. Lineage (NCBI taxonomy): Eukaryota > Viridiplantae > Streptophyta > Magnoliopsida > Asparagales > Orchidaceae > Phalaenopsis > Phalaenopsis equestris. The sequence continues at coordinate 8,996 of NW_018230933.1, read as the reverse complement.
AAGCATAATGATATTAGGAGCATTCCAAAAAAAGCTAATGCTAAATTTTTTTTCTGATTATACAACTTTAAATTGATGTAATGCATTTTATAAAGTAATTACTATTCTTATTACTGATAGACTTAAAGTTTTTCTTCCTAAAATGATTTATCCTACTTAAGTTGCTTTTATAAAAAGGAGGGATATTGATAAAAATATAATTCTTACTAATGGATTACTTTATGTTTTTTATTCAAAAAATTCTGTTAAAATTAGATTTTATTCTAATATTGATAACTTTAAAGCTTTTAATAAAGTTTCTGGAGCATTTATTTATAATCGTATGAGAAAGCTTGGTTTCCCTCAAATTTTTATTAATTAGATTATTTACTATACCAAGGATGTTATTTTTTATGTGATTATTAATAGAGAGCTTAAATGTTATTTCTCTTCTTCTTCAGGTTTGAGATAAGGTTGCCCATATCTCCTTAACTTTTTGTTATTATTATTGATCCTTTATAAGTTCATCTTGATTCTCATTTTTCTAAATGTATTATTCATCTTATATACGTTGATGATATTCTTTTATTTGAGAATATTGATTTATATTCTACCATCTTTATTAAAGATATTTTGAATAAGTTACGTCATGCCTCTAATCTTTAAACTAGTAATTATAAAATCTTTTATTATTTTCTCTAAGTCTGATAATGATGTCACACAAAATCAAATTTGTTATATTTATGGGTTTGCTCTTAATACTTTGTCTTGAAATTACTTGGGTGTTATTATTAAACCCACTAAATTGGTTATGACTGACTGTCATGTTCTTATTGATAAACTTAATAAGTGGTTAGTTGATTGGAAACAAAAATTATTATTTGCCACTAGTATATTTCAACTTAAGTATATTATTTGGAGTTATTTATATGATTGATTTTTTTCTTTCGCTATTTCTAAAAGTGTTATGAAAAAAATACTTCTATAACATCTAGATTTTTGTTACATAATGATAACAATTGTACGCTTAATACCATTTATTGGAGAAAGATTAATTTATCTAAGTTTTATGATGGGTTGGGTATTCCTTCATTGGTTAATACTAATTTTATGTGTAAATCTAAAAAAATTGAAATTTATATAATGTTATCTCTTATCTTTCTAAATGATTTTTAAATGACTATGTTTTCTTTTGGATTAATTATCGTAATTCCTCCTCTTCTTTTTGGAAGGATATTGTTAAGGTGGCTTATAACATGAGACATCATTTTAAATTTCAGTTTACTTATAATAGTTCTGTTTCTCTCTTTTATGATTTGTGGATTCATGGTACTTCATTCAAAGAGCATTTTGATGACATTACTTTTTCATGGTTTAGTGTTCCTCATAATGCTCTTTTAAGAGATGTTATTATTGATGGTAATTGAACTTTGGATAATTTTTTTTATATTCCTATCTCCTTTTTAGTTTTCTTACTTCTATTCCTATTATTAGTAGTGATTCTAATATTTGGGATAATGTTAACACTTATTCTCATAAGACTAATTTATTTTTCTCTCTTTGATCATTTGTCATATATATAGGTTAATGAGGTTTAAAGGTCATTTTATAAAATATGTTATTCAATCATGAAAAATTATTCATAAAGGGTTGAAGACTTGTGACATTTTTACTCTTAGAGGTATAAATATTAATAACATTTTATGTTTTATGTGGTTGTGATTAAGAAACTCATGGTCAACTTTTTTTTTAAATATCCTTTTTCTCATTCTCTTCTTAAAAAGTGTGTGAATAATACAAATTTATTTATTGTTCGTTATAATATTTTTCAAGCTTTATATTATTATGATAATATTTCTTGTTAAATTCATTAAAGATTTTATCTCTTAGATTCGCAAGTTACTGATTTTCATATCTTGTGGGAGAGAAATTCGAGAATTCTTAGGCATATCTATCACTCTTCAGATAATCTTACTCATTATATTCATTGTATGATCACTTATAGGAGTAGGAATTTAAAATGTAAAAGTGATATTCCTATTTTCATTAGGAACTTTTTATAATTTTTGGTTTTTCTTCTATTTTTCTATATTTTGTGGTTGTTTTTGGATTTTCTTTCTATTATAGTTGAAGAGTATGTTGTTTCTTCTCAAATTCCTTTTTTTGTAGGTTTTATTTTTCTAGTTTGTTGTTGCTCTTTCTTTGGATTAGATATTATATTGATTTTATGGACACTATTCTTGCTTCTTTGTTTCTTGGACTATTTTTTGGTAGATCTATGATCTACCATATTCTTTCTCAGTGTGTTAACAATTTTTTAAAATTTTATCCTGGTGTTCTCGCCTATTTTTTTAATTCATTAAAGTTGAATGAGATTATATTTCAACCATTTAATGTAGTTTAAATAACTATTTGGGTCATCATTTATCCCTGGATTCAAGTTGAACGGGTTGGTTTTTCAATTTGCCTCTAATGGAGGATGTTTTCATTATATCTTATTGGGTTTCTTCATGGATGAGGCCTGAAGTTGGTTTTTCAGCTACTCTCTTTATTCTATAGAATGTCAGAATGTTGTTTATAGTTGGTGTTTATGTGTCTCTGTTAATCCTATGGAAGTCTGGAAGATGTTTAATGTTGGCTTTTGTTTATTTTTCTCCTCTTCATTGGCTTCTGACATGGAAGTGTTTTAATTGTTTCTTTTTGTTTTGCTAGTCTCTGCATAAGTCTTTACTTTGTTGGTTTTCTTGTATTGGGTTGTAAATGTAATATCTCACAACTTTATTCAATCTACCAACATATTTGAATCGATAAGCGGAAGCGATATAGGATCATACATTCCTCCAGCCATAACTTATACAAACAGAGTCGACACTCACAACTCACACGACAAATTTTCTGTTACAGATCTTCTAAGCTTTTCTCACTCACAACCCGATGATGCAAATAAAATGAAGAGGAGCAAGCTTAGGGACCAAAACACATCACATCTAATTTATAGTGCTCTGCCCATCACAGAGTTCAATAGATGTGAGCACATTATGAAATGTTACTAAATTCTTGTGTTGAACTTAGACACTATATGGACCACATTTTAAAATTTATTTCCCTTGAAAAACACCAAGGAATTCCAATGGGAATTAAAATTAAAATAGAGTTTTAATTAATTTGGGAATTTTAATAGGTATTGTAATTAATTTGGGAATTCCAATGGGTATTGAAATTAATTTGGGAATTCCAAAGGGTATTGAAATTAATTTGGGAATTCCAAAGGATATTGAAATTAATTTGGAAATTCCAAAGGGTATTGAAATTAAAATCCCAACAATAAATAGTATCATATTGACTTTGTATTTTGTTCTTTCATTAATAAAGCTAGGCATGACCCATATTTTTCCCAAAAAAGATACTTAAATTCTAACATTTGGTGTGCAAAACCTCTTTTTTTTATGTATTTACATATCTAACACCTAAATTTTACTACTTAATTTGTAGCACCCGAATCTCTTATATTTCATTAAAAATACCATTTTTTTAACTTCCAAAAAATGAAATACACCCTTTCCATGGATGGAGTGTGGCTGGTAAGTAAAAACTAAAGCTTGGGGGTTAGATATGTAAATAAATGGAAAATTAACTGATACGTAGGTAAATCTTTTTTTTCATTTAGGTTTTTTAATTAGGCTTTTGTTAATAATGTATTTAAAAAAATATTTTAATTATAATTTATTTAGATTACTGTTATAAGATTTTGAAATGGAAATATAAATTAATAACAACATAAAATCAATTAACTTAACGAAATTATGAGATTTATTGACATGCATTTGATGGGTGGCAAAATTATTACATTAGGACTTCGTATATAGAGTTGCTTACGGAGTCTAATCTAGTGCTGACACGTGGAAAGCCGGGGCCCACCTCCATAAAAAAAATAAAAAACAATCGACCCGGCCCCACCGTGCTATATGAGTATTTTCTTTGCGTTATTCTGAATATTTTCCGCATTATTCATGTATTATTGAGTGAATTTTGAGATATTATTGTTCTTTAAACAATAATACCAATAAAACATGAATAACGCGAAAAATATTACTTCAATAACACATAAATAACACACCAATAACACATTTAAAACGCGCGACCCGACTCGACCGTGTTATAGGAATATTCTCTTCGCATTATTCTGAATGTTTTTCGCGTTATTCATGTGTTATTGGTGTGTTATTGAGGTATTATTCATATTAGAGAATATTTTTCACATTTTTAATGTGTTATTAGTGTGTTATACATGAATAACACCTCAATAACACACCAATAACACATGAATAACGTGAAAATTTTCAGAATAACGCAAGAGAATATTCAGTCGGACCGAGTCGCGTGTTTTTCAGTCTTATTTTCATTCTTATGCAGGCGGGCTCCAGCCTTCCACGTGTCAGCTTGAAATTGAACTTTACAAGCAGCCCTATTAGCACAGTCTTGATGTAATAATTTTTGTGATGGGCGAGCCTCCACAATGGACGCGGACATATAAATATGCATCCAAACTGTCCAGGTACGTGCCGATCGCTCATATACAGTCAGTCATACAGAAAAAACCTAATCAAATAATTAATGTAAATGCCACAAAAATGACATTTCTTTATCAAGAGGTGGCACATGATCGTTAAATCAATATTATTATTTAATTCCGATGTGTATGGAAACATATTGTTGGGAATAGAATTCTACCCGGATGCTATTGGTCGATCCACCATGCTATCAATGTCTCGAACAACTTATTATTTAATACATAATGGTTGTGCACTTGGAAAATACAATAATTATTTTAATAACAATGATGGGTTGAGAGGGGAGGGAGGGGCATTTGCGCTTGGGTTATGGGTTAGATGATGCATGGTGGGGACACGTTTTATGGATAAATGTTGTGTGGTGGCATGTTCTATAATCAATTTCTCATATTAGTGTCTTCTTCTTAGATAGGCCCCATGAAGTTGGCATCATGATAATTCTTATTTAAATAAATATCTTATATAAGAAAAGGGGTATACATTGTTTAAGATCAACTATTATTAAGTTAAGAAGATATGTGTACTTATGTTAAGTTGATGGGTTGGCCATTGACAAGTATAGGTCTTGGTTAAGAGATATATTACTTGGTATATTTATATAAATTGAAGAATGGTTCAAATGATAGTCAAATCTTATATTCCATCAATAATAATATATATATTTTTTAATTAGGACCGTCCAAACTCTATTTTTTAACAAATTTATAGTTAAAGTAAATGTTTGAACGTTCAATGACATCAAAGTGACAATCTATCATTCAATATGACCAATCAAACAAACAAGGCATAGTAAAAAGCTTGATGAGATTAATTTAAAAAAATGAAGATATTTAAATTTTATTTATAATCAAAATAAGAGTTTAAACGAGAAGAATAAAAAAGTACATGATTGCTCAATTTTTAATGTATTTAAATGTTGAAAGAATGATATATGATAATAGGAACAACACAAGCATTCTGATAGCATATTTTAAAATTTGGCATGAATTTATCAAAGTATAATTACAAAAACTTACAAATAGAACCTTATTTTTATTATTTTATCTCTCTCTCCTTTTTTGTGTTTGGATTCAATAGCTTGTTTATCGTCGTAAGATTTTCTTTTCTGAGAAAATCACTCTTCCGGATCATACGGATGATTGAGAGAAGACTGGAATAAAAAAATAGGGAACATACCACTAAGGTAGACAAATAAGAGAAAGGATGTCGAGAACTTTCATAAAGTAAATTTCGCGTGATAGTTCAAAAGCGTAGGTCCGAAATAGGATATAATTGATAATGCTTTAGAACATATCCGTGAAGAAGACCCTACAAAAGCAACCTAAGCAACCCACAACCAAAGAGTCAAGTCTGTTTGCTTGTTTTAAGGTCAAGAACAATTCTCAAAGGAAAGTTTCTATTTGGTTAATTACATCTTGAGGGATGCCCAAAAATACTCTATATTAAAGGAGTCATGCTTAAACTTATATAACGAGTAGAGGGTGTCATAATAGAATGTTATTTTATAGAAAAATCTTAACGCTTTCAAAGCTCTCGCTAAGCCACATGGCTTAGAGTGAGTATCTCACATCCTAAATGGGTAGTGACTCATCGATAATCGAGGCTTATAAAATAACCATGTCACCTCATAGGGTCCACACTATGCTTTCAAGCCTAAATAGGTCATAAGGGTAGAGCGAATCAATGTGTCCCAAACTGGCGTCAGGTTGTCTGCAACGTGTTCTACAAGATGGCATCGATGAAGCGTCAAAAAGAGCGACATGGCTCAAAAGGGGTAGCAATACAAAGGTATAATAATCCTAATCGGGTAGAGATAGTCGGGTCAGGATACCACATATTTGTTACCCTAGGACTCTAAGTCTACTTGGTCGTGAATATAGACGACCTAACGCAACCAAAGATCCCTTATCAACAATCCATGAATTGCATCATCCACGGGGACCTTGGTAGCCCAAAGATCAAGAGAAGGAAACTTTAAATCTCATCACCTTATGTAGGTAGGAAGAGCAGAGGTGAGACTTACAATGCCAAAGTGGCAAGAAAGCCGCTAGAGTGGAAAGAGAAGGCATGTACAACTACAAAGCTGGAGATGCTCCTACAAAAGACTTATTCCTCATCTAAATCGAGGAAGCCACTAACACCCTAAGTGTATTAGATGATTGCCTAAGTAGAAATCTATGCTGGACCAGTCCAGTCGGGTTGGAGAAGCACGGGGACTTCTCATCGGGATATGCAATATGATGCACTTTTCTACACAAGTCCTAGGAGTAGAGGTTCTATTAGTATGACATGGGTTTTGCTCATGCTATGCAATCCTTTTACAATCCGGCTCGAAGGTCTTGCAAAAAAGTAAATACATATTTTGAAAAATCTTGAAATATTTTAATCTTAAATTTTGATTAATCTCAATCTTTTATTAAGATTTTGTAGAAAATTTATAATCTTTAGGTTCTAGAGAGCCTAAGTGATATTCACGCTGTTCCCAGACAAACTACAAGTAAATAATGGCGAAAAACAAGTCAATCACATCACAGGTAAGACTGGGTGTCACTGGATCAACAACATATCCTAGAAATAGAAATAGGCGGCCAGACACCACATATGTTCATGTTTGGTCCTAATTTTATACATGAATCAGATTTAGAATTATGGTACTGCTGACATCAATTTTTGAAGTCGTGAGTGTAGGATGTTCGCTTGAGCACTTCGAAACCATGCTTGATGCATGTGTTGATTCCAGTGTAAGACATTCATTTGAGACCCTCCGACGCGTGTTGAGGGACACATTGCAAGGATCATTATGTTAGACTTTGGTCATCGTTTAGGTGAAGGTCGAATGACATTTCGTTTATTGGATTACTTTGATTGGGCCAACAGGTCTCATTTGTCACGCCACTCACGAAACTAGCTTAAATTAGCCTGTCCATTGGCGAATTTATCCAGATGACATCAAATGATGAAACAAACTACTCGAGTGTGTCTGGAACGTAGATTTTACTTAGGGCAGACACCCATATTGTCGGGTTTTCAATTGTCTCGCCTGTCTGGTTGGTTCGTCGTTTCAGTCAGATCTCTCATGCTTGCAAAGACTTAGGCGAATTTCGTCGCAGCCTATGCAGGTTTTCCGACAAAACTCACTGTCGAGATAATTTACTCCTCGCCTTTAACGGATCTTGTTGCTAACGAGCGTGGAACCATTTACAGAGCTTGGACCTATCCCAAATTTGGAGACACGGCTTCATGCTCGGCCTTGAATCGTCGGTTAATTGTTTGCCTCGAAAAGAGACTCTTTCATCTTGATCTTTCATTCTCTTTAAAAATCATGCTAGTATTTTTGTTATAGAAAATTGTAGCAATTCAAACTAATTTAAGCTACATTGAAATGAATCCGCTAACAAGGATTTTATTCAAATAAAAACATTACAAGACAAAAGCTTCCCAAAAAAAAAATAGTAATAATAAAATAAAGAAATAAAAGCAAAGAGATTCCCGTAGCTTCCAAGTAACGTTACAAGTGTGAAACATCTAATGAATTTTCACCCATATAACGTTACAAGTGTGAAACATCTAATGAATTTTCACCCATATCTAAACCCTTCTCCCGTTGTTTTTTAAATCAAATTCCTCACAATTATTTAGATTGAATTAATTGTAATCAAACTGTATAGATTATAATTTATAGGGCGTCGCCATCCCATGCCCGGCAGTAACCCACGTTGCCGCAACTCAACAAATCCTCATTAATTCTCGTAGCCCCGCAAGCGAATCGACCTTTTCATCTATCGTCAATTTTCGCAATGCCACGTAAATGAATCACAGCCTGTCACTTGCGGACATTAGAAGGCGCATCAAGATTCAGGCAGAAGTGACCGACAATGTACAATGGCATTGTGGAATGGACAACATAGTGGGTAAGGTTTGGGTAATATGTTGCGGTGCGTCCCGATGATTGTGGAACCGCGCGAACGGCGATGTCGTGAATAGGAATTTTGGCCTAATGGTCCGGGCTGCAATGATCAGGTCTCTTTATGGAATTTCAGGGCGGAGGCAGAGTAGCGCCCACTGCACGGCGATGAGGGAAGCATTAGAAAACAATTATATCTACGATTTTACAAGTTCAACGAGGACCCTCATCATATGACAAGGGTCATTTATTTATTTATAGAAGTAAAAAATGAGGGAAAAATAAGAATACAAATATGCGATTGCTTGGAGTGTGGTATAGGATATTTCAGTTTTTTCTCGGATTTGTCGATCTGCAGCGTTTCCATCGTTGAATGTCGGGTGTTCACCCAGGTGTGGTCGATCTGCCGGAAGAGGTCAGTCGGTCAGCTGTTTTACAATTTTAAAACTTGATCTTCTTTAATTCAAGAGAAGGGTGAAATTATGTACTCATAATTTTATAGTAGATTATTTAAATTGGGCTAGACCTCGTGATTTTTCATA
>NW_018230932.1:0-808 GCF_001263595.1 Phalaenopsis equestris | reverse complement strand
GTTTTTGCTTTGATTATTGTTTTGAGTCTAATTAAAAAATTTGGAGTATTATTTTTGAGTTTATTATGTGCTAGTAATAATTTTTATACTTTATTTAGTGACCTAGACATGTTAGAATGAGAATTTGGACTTTAAGTTAACTGGTGCAAAAATGTGCACTGGCGCTTAAGCGCTAGATCCGGTGCTTAAGCGCTACAATTTAATCACATGTGAAAATTTCAATTTCTAGAAGGTGTAACTGCAATTTAGTTGGAATAAACGTGTCTTGGCAGTTTCTAGTCGTTCCTAGAAGTTATGAGGGGGAATTAGACCTATAAATAGAAGGGATTTGTGAAGGAATTTCACCCTGAATTATTTTTAGCCCAAAGAGTCTAAGAAAGAGAGAGATTTAGAGAAAATGTCTTCATGGGAGATGGATTTGAAGAAGAAGGAAGAAGCCATGAGAAATAAGTTCATTAGTCAAAGTGCACAGGAGATGTATAATGGTTTCTTAGCCGTTAGTATTGAACTAGATGGAGAATATTAGATCTGTATTAGAGACTAAGGTGGTTCAATTGCATGCTCATCTAGAGCATATTTAGTGGCAACTTAAGATGCAATTCAGCCATACCAGTTATGTAGAGGAAGCAGATAAGGCGATGTTCCTTAAGCAAAAGTGGATCGAAGATGATAGTATTAGAGCTCGTCACCACCGTCCGTTTTATCAACTTTATATTCCTAGAGAGACTACTGAGAGAAAAGAATTCTCTCCTTCTAATGAAGAGTGTCATTAAATTAAGTGTGTTAGTGTTTATGTCTTGTGTTTAGT
>NW_018230931.1:0-220 GCF_001263595.1 Phalaenopsis equestris | reverse complement strand
TTGTTGTTGTTGTTGTTGCTGTTGTTGCTGTTGCTATTGCTGTTGATGTTGCTGTTGTTGTTGTTGCTGTCGCTGCTGCTGTTGTTGTTGTTGTTGTTGTTGCTATTTTGTTGTTGTTGTTGTTGTTGTTGTTGATGTTGTTGTTTTTGTTGTTCTTACTGTTGTTGTTGGTGTTGTTGTTCTTTTTGTTGTTGTTGCTGCTGTTGTTGTTGTTGTTGTT
>NW_018230930.1:0-3802 GCF_001263595.1 Phalaenopsis equestris | reverse complement strand
ATAGATTAAGATCATTTTTTATACAATATGCCAAATTCTTTTTAGATTTGTCTTTCTTAATGTAAGTTGAATCTACAACATCCATTGTCCTGACCAATTCATCAGATGATCAATGTTTAACGTGACAAAACCATCAAAGACGAATCTGTCCAATCTTGTCTGCAACTTGAGCTACAACAACCCTTTCACGGATAGATTAGTTATGCATTTGTCTCTAAGTGTCAAGCCACTTATTCAGCTAAGCATTCTTATCTCAACAACACCAAAGTTTTTTTTACGCTTCTCTTTAAAAGGCCAACATCTGCGCCATAAAGCAATGCATGTATCAGCACCTTATAAAATTTCACTTTAAGTCCGCGCACTACTTTTATATCACCCAATATGCCTAATGCATTCCTCCATTTCAACCAATCAACCTGAATTCTACTAATACCATCCCCATATATATCACTGTCACTTCGATCAATAGGCCAAAGATATCTAAAATGTTCACACCTTTTAATGATTTCACCCATAGTTATAACTCTGTCACTAGAGTTATAACTACTAAAATTACATTTTGTGTATTCAGTTTTAGATATACTCAAACGAAGGCCATTATACTCCAATGTAGAGCTCCATAATTCAAATTTTTCCTGAATTCCTTCTTTAGTCTTATCCATAAGAAAAATATTATCAGCAAAATGGTATAAACCAAGGTACATCATCATGTATAGGCTAGATGCATCTTAAGCCCGAAGGGCATTACATTAAAACAAAATACCTTGCAAAGTAATAAATGTCGTTTCCCCTGCATAGGCTAGATGCATCTTTATTTGTTGATACTCGGAGTAAGTGTCGAGGAAACTCATTGCCGAGAATTCGACCGATACATCCACCAATATGTTAATCTTCGATAGAAGGTAGGTGTCCTTTGAGCAAGCGGCATTGAGGTTGGTGAACTCGACGCACATCCGCCACTTTTCGTTCGTTTTCTTGACCATGACGATATTCGAGAGCCAAGTTGGGTACTGGACTTCATGATGTAGCCGACATCTAACAGCTTTTGTACTTCCGCCGCTATTAGTTCGGCCAAAGCTCTGGTGGTCAATCAGATCTTCTGTTGGACCACCTACGAGTAGGGGTTGATGTTCAGCTGATAGCACGTTGCGTCGATCGCAACACCAGACATTTCTGCAGCAGTCCAAGCGAACACTTCCCGGTGCTCCTGAAGCGTCTGTACCAGTTAGTTCTTGAATCCTACGTCAAAACATTCACTGATCATAAAACCTTTAGCTGGTTCTTCGTTAAACATTGACACCTGGAGGAAGACTTCACTGGTCTTGAGACCCCCTCCCTCTAGATCTGGATGTCAAGTGGTTCATAGTCGACGCTCAAAACTGCTCGCAAATAGCAATTTCTAGACTGCTCCAAAGTTTCCTCAGACCGTAATTACCTCTCTGCCGCGTGGGAACTTTATTGTTATATGGTAAGTGAAAGTTACTGTCTGGTAGTTGTTCATGTGTGATCGGTTAAAGATAGCATTGTAATGATGACTACCACAAGAAAATCCTCTGTGCTATTATATTATTTCCTGTCTCTCCCCAAGAGATGGCAGCAGCGACGGGGCCTAGCGCCTCCTTCCTTTCGCCCGAGAATCTAAACGATCCCGTCGGTGCTGTTAACCAATCTACCTTCAAACCAGTCATGTCGAACACTGATTTGAACAAGATATTCTCCAAACTTCTTATATCAACTAAAATACTAGCCACCCAGTAGTTGTTGATCAGCGTTGTGACGACGATCGCCTTATTGTAAAGCTTCCCCTTCGGTGGGAGATCTGCATCTGTAAAAACAATGGGCAAGTGGTTACGTGTGTACGGGACGACGGAGAATACCTTTCCCGAACATTGTCTCTTTAAACCGGAGGGTCGGGGTCCTCCCCCGAATATGGTGGGGATTATCCTTGCTACATGGACCTCATTCGCCCTATCAACCCCATTGGAGGGATCCCCTGTCGGCGCTTTACCCTGTTGTTGTGTATGTGCAACGATTGCTAAAAATTCTTTAAGCTTCCCGACACAGATGAGTTCCTCGATTAGGTTCCAGAGGTGACGACTCTCCTTTATGTAGTGTCTGTGGTCACGATGGTACTGACAGTACCATTTCGGATCTTGTAAGGTCAGTGACACCTTTAGTGGTGGTGCCGAGTTAAAGAAATTCTTGTTTTGGATGGTCTGGACTATTTCGGCCATCGACACGTTGAGGAGTGCCAAACATCGCATTTTCCTGTAAACATGCAGTCGCTCATAATATTGAGCCGACCGACGATCGAAGCACTGCTTTCAGTCATGGTTGCCTCAGTCGTTTCTCTGTTGATCTCGAAACCGAGAGATGTTTTCGTGATCGGCGGACTGATTGTCCTTCGCCTTTTGTTGTTCGTCCCGTTCTCTCCGCTTCTTTGACGGGTGGTTGGACGATTCTAGATTACCCTTCGAGGAGTTCTCGAGGTCATCTTCGGCGAGTATGTGCTCGCTCGTCATCTTCTAATTCTGCGAAAGTAGTTGGTTTAAACAGATTTAGGTCATAACAAAATCGCTTGCTTAGGACTCCTCGTTTCAAGGTCGTCCCGGCTATTTCTGGTTGTAGATTTCTAACTAACAACATCTCATTCTGAAAGCAGGTGATGTAGGCCCGTAGGCTCTCTTTTTCTCACTGCTGGAGGTCGAGCAAGATATCCTATTCTTTTCTCAACTTCTGTACGCTTGAGAAGTGTGAAACGAATAGCCTCTTAAACTCGTAGTAACTTGGATTGTTTTGGTTGGGAAACCGTGGAACCACCGAAGGATCGACTCTTTCATGGTGGTTAAGAAGAGCTGATAAATTATTGGGTCATCAATCTGAAGCAGACCGACGGATGATTTGAACGACACGAGGTGGTCGATCGGGTTGGTCCTCCCTTTGTAAGAATCCAAGCGAAGAATCCTTAGCTTAGGCAGAGGTATCAGCTTTTTGATTTGGCGAGTAAAGGCCCCTCCTGCGAGCAGTCAGACTGGCACTCACATCTGTTCTTCCCATCACCCGTTTGGCTATGCAGAAGCGACTGCATCGGTGTGTTGGGACTCGTCTTGTCCCACTGCCTGCTAGTTGTTGACCTAGTTGTGCGAGATAAACAAGTTTCCTGGGTGAGCCTTTGGGGACGAACCACCTGGGGTTCCTACCAGTTGAGGCACTTGGTCATTCCTCTAGGTGATTGCTACCCGAAGGAACTTGAATTGCTCCATCATGTGGGTCACTTAGGCTTGTAAGCCCTAGATTTGCGCATGGACATCTGCTTGTGTAGTGTCTCTGTTGAGCTCCATGTGTGTTATCTCTCTGTAGGAATTTTCTCCTTCATAGTTAGCTCCGCTTCTCGTCTAGGCATGTCCACGCTCATCGCACCACCTTTCAGAATGTTAGATCTCAGATTATTTTCTATGAACACACCTCAAGAGTTAGAGCCAAGTGAAATGGAAAATAAAGTGAACCGAGAATTACTGCGGAAGGAATCAGGGGAGTCCAAATATCCTTCCCCGCTTTTGTCGTCATTGTCTCTTATTTATTAAAATGTATTTGATACAATTATAGAAAGGAGGGAACAATTATGGAAATTGTTTTTAATATGATTAATGCTCTCAAAAATTGTATGGATCTCATTCCATATGTATATTACAATTTGAATTTTGATATTGCAGTAATTGGTCAATTTGCTAGAATGCGGCTGAGGGAGGCAATCGACTAGTTGGTGACATGTCTTGTATTTGGTCAATTGATGTGTTTACAA
>NW_018230929.1:0-314 GCF_001263595.1 Phalaenopsis equestris | reverse complement strand
GTTTGCCTAGTGCAACATAAATCCTCAAACACATAGTTTAGGCATTTGTACGATCCGTTGTACAATCTAAGCCCTAACTTGCCTTAGGATTCCGAGGTTGTCATTCGTCATGACCTAAATCCTCACATCTTTAAGGTTATTTGTGTTGATTGCTTCGCACAAATGTAAATCCTAATATATAAACAATTGCAGGATGAAACATCTAAATGATTTCTCTTAAATTGAAGCCAAATAATAAGATAGCTTGGGAAGTCACCGAAGTTCTCCTTCGGATCCGTGACATCCTCTAGTGTTTCCTCCTTTGGACTCCAAAA
>NW_018230928.1:2247-5595 GCF_001263595.1 Phalaenopsis equestris | reverse complement strand
TGTAATATGAGAATACGATTCCAAATTGAAAAGCACAATGTTACCTTTCGATAAGCCTCGATCTCAATCGCAGAGGCGTTGAACTCGATCTCAATCTCGATCTCTAATTATAAAACAGTAGGCGGAGAACTCGAACTCGAAGAGGGATTCAGAAGGGAATTATGAAAAAGTAGGCGGTGAACTCGATCCCTCATAAGTAATTATATACAGGGTGAGATTTACTTTTTTAAAAACTTCTTAATTTGGAAGAAATTTTATTTTATTTTTTTTCGCTTATTTCTATAACGGCTAATAATCTTTCAAATATAAACGTAGACTCATTCGAATTTAATTGAATTTCTCTGAATCGGCAAAAAAAAAAAAGAACGGTTATCATGAAAATATAGTTTTTTTTTTTTTTTTTTGGTAATTAGCGGAAAAATAAGATGAATTATTCTTACTGGATTTCAGTAAATTGTTAAATATTTCACATAATAATCAATTAGTTTAAGATTTCTCATAATCATTAGCGAGTGATTAATTATTTAGGTGTTGTTTAGAAAATATTAGATTTAAATCAAAATCCGGATTTTGTACATTTTTAAGGTGATTAAATCTCAAAATGTGTTTGAAATGATGAATACGCTGTTAAATTTGTGAAATTACTTGGTATTGTTTTCTGTTTTTGGGATAGAGTAAAAATATAATTTTAATACTAAATTTTGATGACTCAATTTTTACGACTAATTTAGTTTATTTTAATTTAATATCATTGTAATTATATTAATTATTAATTATTAACTTATTTAGTTAATCAGATATTAGTTTCTATTTAGTGAATTTTATTAAGCATATTATAAATTATTTAACTTTATATTTAAAAATTTAGTAACAATTATCAATAATCAGAATTCTCAAATTTAATAAGTGCGCTACTTTGATTAAAATTTGGGGAGGAACTTGATTATGTTTACTGTTAAATTTAAATTCTGCACCCTATAAATTATATCATCTTTCTCCTATTATTGAATATTTTGAGAAAAGTAAGATTTTCCGACGCAAGAAAATGCATTCGCAAATTGCCAACCAAAATAAAATCTGGTAAAATAAATATGGAAGAACCGATAAACAGAAAAAAAAAAAAAAACTTAATGACAATCATTCGATAATCAGATGAAAATTCCAATACAATGAGCTTACCCGACGCGATTCAAAAAGAAAAAAAAATGGAGCATAATTAGATGAGATAAAACTCTGTGGTGCATACTGGAGGCCATAGGATGAGCAGTAGATGTGATTCCTTAATTCAGGGAGAGTTGTAAGTAAGTATATAAAGGATGAGGTTTTCCTTTTTAAGACTTACTTAATTTGAAATAAATTTCATTGGCTACCAACCTTGCAAATATGAACCTCCCATTTTGAATGAATTATTCTTACTAAATTTCCATAAATAGATAGGGGTTGTTTATGAATTGATTCTATTTCAAAACGTGCATAATTAGGTTCTCTACTTTGATTGTTGAGTATAGTTTAAAATCAACTAATTTGCATAATTTAATTGCTTTCTAAAGCTTGTTTATTTATCAATCAAAGTAAACAATAATCAGTTCTAAATAGGTTAGCTTCCTTTTTTAAAGGCAGTTGATCATTATGAAATATGTTTATATATTTAGACATTTTCAAAAGTACATCTTTTTTTTTTGTTTTGATTTGCAAAAATGATACCATACAATGAGACCACAAGACAATTGTTTTGTTCACCTCTAAAATAACTCGAGCATTTAGTATTATAGTATTATTTCTTTTTTTTTTTTACAACTACAGAACTCTTGAGCTTCATGAAATTTTTTAAGCTATAAGTTTTGGATCTAAAAACCTTGGAAGATACCACCCATAAAGACAAGTCTATGCTTTATGATTTTTTAGTGAATTTAATTAATCATGATTTAAATTCAATAAATATGCAAAATTCTCAAATGTAATAGATATGCTACTTCGACTAAAATTAGGGGAGTAGCTTGGTAATATTTACTGTTGAATTTAATTTTTTTCTATATAAATAATAAATTTTTCTGTTTAAATAATTTAAGTATTTGAGGAGTAATTAGCTTGGTGGTAATGAGAATAATTTAATATAAGTCCTACCTTCATAGTATTATTGTAGCAAACAAACATATAACCCTCCAGAATCTTATTCCATGGCGATATAGCAGTTGATGGAAAAAGCTCGAAACACTCGTTAGAATAGCTGCATGATATCATCTTTGTCATATTATTGAACATTTTGAGGAACATAAGATTTTTTGCGCAATTAAATGTATTCGTCAATCGAAATAAAACCTAGTGGAATAAATAGGGAAGAACCGATAATCAGATTAAAAAACAAAACTTAGTGGCAATCATTCGATAATCAGATTAAAGCCCTAATAAAATGTGCTTACCAGACGATATTAAATAAAAATAATTGGATTAGTCAGGAAGAAACGCATAGTTGGATAAGATAAAAATCTGGTGCTTACCGAAGGCTAGAGGGTGAACAACAGACGTACTGTTCTAATTGAGGGAGACTTGTAAGTAATTATATAAAGCATGAGGTTTCCATTTTTAGGACTTAATTTGAAATAGATTTCAACGGCTACCAACCTTCCAAATATAAACCTCACGTTTTGAAGTTTTGAATGAATTATTCTTACTAAATTTTTAGAAATCGTCAAGTTTTTCACGTGATAATCGGCTGGCTTAAGACAAGGAGGAGTTACTAATTGTATAGGGGCAGTTTACCAATTCATACCATTTTTAATCCTGTTAAATTTTCTGAAATTGTTTGGGTGTAATTTGGTTAATTAAAATAAAATTTTAAGACTAAATATTACGACTGATTTAATTAAAATATAAATTTTTATACTAAATATTGATGAATTATTAGTATTTTACCATCACAAACATTTACTTTACAACCGAACACAAAATTATCAATCTCATTTAAGTATTAATTATTCAATTTAATTTTTGTTAATTTAGTCTTATTGTAATTTAAAATAACATTAAGTGAAATTTGTGAAATTAATTGGCCTTTTTTTTATAGAATTTGGTCTGCAAGAAAAAATTTTAAAACCAAATCTTGATGATTCAATTATTACTACTAATTTAATTTATTTTATTTAATATCATTGTAATTGTATTAATTATTAATTTATTTAGTTAATCAGATATTGATTTCTGTTTAGTGAATTTAATTAAACATAATATAATTTATCTAAGGATTAAGTGAAATATCACATTGTATTCCATTAAAGCTTTGAATTCGGGAAGGCGAACATGAACTCACCAAAGCTTTCATGAACTTGTCCACGATTAAAATTAGGGGAG
>NW_018230928.1:0-2237 GCF_001263595.1 Phalaenopsis equestris | reverse complement strand
ATATATAGTATTGATATTTTGAGGAGTTTAGTTAAATTAGTATGATTAGGTTTAGTATAACAGATTGGGTATTGCTATGTAATTTTATTTTTAGAAGTGTATTTGAATATTTCGCTTTTCCATAGTAAAAAGAGAGTGTCCCAACATCATAAAATTACATATTAGTGCCCTCATCATTAACTTCTAACAAGTGTTTTGATTATCTTCACTGCAAAACTAGCTGACAAGAGAAGATCAATGACCAAGCGGATCAAATGCTTTGATTATCTTCACAAAGTCGTTGAGACCAAACAATCATGGAAAAAGTTAGAGGATGAGAAGTCGAGCAATGAAAACAACGTAAGCAAATTCAAGACAAACGCTAGGATTAACAAGTGCGATAATGACATCCTACTTGAGAGCTATTCTTCTAACAAGTGTTTCATAACTTTTCCATCAGCTCAGACATCGCCAAGGAATAAGATCGTGGGTTATATGTTTATTTGTTGCAATGAAACCATGGAGAAAGGCAATAAGATGCAGTTGTTGTGTTTGACACTAAGTTATTGTGATTCTGTCCGGGCAATTACTCCCGGAATGCCTCTTTTCATTTATAATGAAACAATTCGTCAACTTCATGAAATTTTTGAAGCAACCAGTTTTGGGGGTTATAATATAGATTCAACAACCTTGGAAGATATCAACTATAAGAGGACTTCTAGGTTTCCCGCACTGATGATGATTCGTATTAAATAGCTCTGCAAGCCCCTTGAGGAGGATGCATTCAGGCCAATTTTACAAAATTATTGTGACCCCACTGTTAGCATAGAACTCTCAGCTGGAGAAACCTCGGCCCTGTTAGATTTGTACGATAAACAGGACATGAAGCTTAATGAAGCTTTTGGGAAGAGCAAGCTAAAGGAAAGGATGTACTTGATAAAAAAAAATAGCTAGCTTAGCTTAGATTGAGTATATGTTTATTGTTATATTTCTATAGTTAGTTTGATTTTGGGGTTTCTTAGCCTTATTTGTTGTATTTTTAACGTGTTTAATTGTCTTCTATTTTCAAAGGGTTATTGCATGTTTCATGTGATATTGATAAAATGTTTGTCTCACTTCTACAAATACTAGACAGAATGTTTCTTTATCTTATTTTTACTCACAACATTTAAAATAATTAGTCTGTTATATTTGACTTCAGGCCTTCAGCAATATCTTACACATGTCTACTTATTTTCATTGAAGAATCAAAGTAAATGAATTCTTTCCCACTTGATTATTGTGATGTAAATTTAATTATCGGTGTAATGTTAACTAATTTGTACTAAAATAAATTATGAAACCCTTAAATATTTAATAAATATTTAGCAAACTATTACTTTTTTTTTTACCATCGATATAAAATCTTCAAACTATCTCATTTAAAAGGAAAGC
This sequence comes from Phalaenopsis equestris, assembly GCF_001263595.1. Taxonomy (NCBI): domain Eukaryota; kingdom Viridiplantae; phylum Streptophyta; class Magnoliopsida; order Asparagales; family Orchidaceae; genus Phalaenopsis; species Phalaenopsis equestris. The sequence goes on along the minus strand of NW_018230928.1, from coordinate 824 downwards.
AAAGATAAACAATAACACGATTAATCTCAAACCATTTAATGAGCTAAATTTAATTAATCTTAAATCAAAAGCTATTAATGCTATGCTTTTCGATAAAGTCAAATATCTTTCCTAGATGAAAAGTGTAAATAAATAGAATTATTGTTGTCATGAAGGCTTTGATTTGATTTAGAGTGTTTAAAGATTGATCATATAAAGAAAGATTTACATACATACCACTTAATTTTGATGTATTCACATATCTAACACCCAAACTTTAAATTTTACCTCTGGCTCCTTAGTGGGTCATACTTGAGTTAATGCATATTTGAATGCATATATTTAGCCTTCAAGTTCTCTTACCTCTTTTTAAGTATGTCATGAGCAGAATAAATGTATTAAAAACATTCGATGATCGATTAATAATCATTAATGTCTTAATGATCATGATTAATGTGGCACTTCTTTTGCTTGCAATTCATGCCGCTTTATAAATAGGGTTCAGTGGCACTGATGAGGGCTCACATTTTTTTCCTTCAGTAAAGCCTCATCTCTTGAAGTATTTGTTACATGTGAAACATGAAAATCTCAAATGATAAGATTGATGTTGCGGACGGAAATGCAATATTATTCAACAAGAAGAAAATGACCAAAGGCTATTGTAAAAAGAAGATAAAAGGAGAGTAAGAATTGTGGAAGCGAAGAATGTTAGCGCTCTCATAACAACATCACCGTATCGGCCTTTGCTAGCTTTAGAGCTATCTCGAATGAGTTTAAGGGAGCGACCATTCCCTTCTTGCATATAATTAAAGGTTTAACAAATTAGTGCTAAATTCAATACTCAT
>NW_018230927.1:494-925 GCF_001263595.1 Phalaenopsis equestris | reverse complement strand
GACCGGCTCGATGAGACGAACCTAATGATATAAAAATTAGTCCAATCCTAGTCAAATCAAGCTTAAATCAAATCATTAAACCAGTCTTAAAAGATTTATGGACACATTTGGAAGGTCAAACAGATGTCGACACTAGCAAGTCTATACTCGAATCGAGTGTCTTGACAAGACAAATCCAACGAGCCCAACATCACTCAATTCTAACATCGTTAAGGCAAGGCCCTCAAATGTCCATTAAACGCCACATGATTGAAGGAAACTCTCTGGACCGTCCGATTAAAATGGTTGATATTCTTGCATTAATTGCACCCAGAACACTATAAATAGACCCACATCCCTCACATGAGAGGAAGCTGAAGTCTAGAGAGTGAGTCTAAGACCTTGAGGAGAAGCTGCAGCTCAGCATCACCACCTATCGTCGACGACCACAG
>NW_018230927.1:0-445 GCF_001263595.1 Phalaenopsis equestris | reverse complement strand
CCCCAAACCCCCCCGCCGACCACCGCCGACCATCGTCAACCTCCGCTGACCGTAGTTGACCTCTATCAACCGTCATCAACTACCACTAACTACCATCGATCACCACCAACCAGACGCCATCAATCGACGTTGTAATCTAAAAAATATAGTTACAATTTCCCGTCTATGGGACAAGAGATTTCGATAATCATCAATCAATAGTGGATTTCGGTAACTGGGTCAGACCCCGTGGTTTTTCCCTTATGAGTTTTCCACGTAAAAACTTCTGGAGTCATCACCGCTTGTTTCTCTTTCATCTATGTGTATGTTAAACTTTCGTACAACGTTAAGACGGTAGTCTGTTATTCTACTGCCGTAAATTTTCTAGCACGCATTAGACATAATGGAATCATTTCAATTGAGTCAAACGGACGTCGTGGTTCTTCCCTTTTGGGGTTTTCACATA
>NW_018230926.1:0-934 GCF_001263595.1 Phalaenopsis equestris | reverse complement strand
GGAAATTCTTCAGTAGAATCCTCTTCTATCATTTTTCATCCTCCTCATCAGTCGTATCAATCTATCTTCTATATGTCCAGAGTGAGAAAAATGTTCTTTCATCCTCCAGTCTAGATGATCGAAGAAATCAGAGATATTATTAATTGCATTCATGCCATTTTATACCTTCTTCTACAATTTCTTGATTCTGCGCAGGATCACCAGAGTCTTGTCTGAAACTAAAGGTTGGATAGGTAGTGAATTCTGAGATGATTGATCTATCATAATAGTCATGTCATTTTCATCTCTCTCAGTTGGGTCCAAAGGCTTCCAAGGTAGAAGTACATTTTCCCAATTTTCATAGGATACTTGGAATTGACTACAAAGTAAGAAAAATGTAGAAGGGTGTCCAAACCCATAAGTTGATCCATGAATGATCAGGCCCAAAACAAACTTCACAATTATTGATTCAATATCGATCGACAGTCCCATTTGGATGCAGTAATTCAGAAAAACACTTTCTTTAGAAACTTTACCAATCTTCATTGTCGATAAAAGTTTTTCAGAAATGAAGAAGTGCCAGTGTTTCAAAACGAGATTTAATAGTGTTGCAGAAAAATAAACATATTCGTTTTCTCTCATTTCCCAGTCTTCAGTTTCTTCCGTTAAATATTAGTAAATCTCATTCATCTGATTTCTTGTCGAGACGAAGTTGGAATAATGGGAGAACATTCTCGATCATATATAATTCATTGATCCATGCAGGGGTGAAAGTTATCCATCTACCTTGCACATAGACGACTCCCTGGTTGATTCCATGCAAATTTGCATAAAATTCTTTCACCACAGGAACAACCACGGTGGCGGTAGTATAGCACAGTACTTCCCATATTTGCCGTACTATCATCTCTTTAATTATTGTCGAGGGGTTATTCAATCCTCGATTTACAAATCC
>NW_018230925.1:673-882 GCF_001263595.1 Phalaenopsis equestris | reverse complement strand
TCTTTATTTTTATTGTGATTATAGTGTTTCTATTTAAAATTATCATTGATTTTTGGTAGCATTGAACTCTACTACTCATATTTATCCTTGAATCATCATAAAAATTAGATCCATAGAGAAAATTGGAACGCATTCGGACTAGAGCAAAACTGTGAAATTTTTACCTTGGGCGCTGACGGTGGGCTCGAAACCGCCGACGGAGGGTTTTT
>NW_018230925.1:0-658 GCF_001263595.1 Phalaenopsis equestris | reverse complement strand
GGTTTTTTCCCAAGAGTATAGGCAATAAATTCAAAAGGCTCGCCGACGGCGCCATCGACGCCGCCGACGTTAAGAACGGTGGGATGATAATTTTTGAAGTTTGAAATGACGATTTTTTGGTAGTTTTAGGAGGGAGTTACTCCATATAAACTTCCAAAGTCAGTTCTTAAGTTTGTATTACCACAAAAATGAATTGAAACTCTACCAAATGCATCCCTATGGCGTCCAATTCCATTGAAAACCTTAGATTTTGAGTGTTTAACCGGAGAAAGTTCATTAGCTCTGAGGCGCAGCGAATCTTCAACAAAGTGATGACAAAGAGGAGATGAGGAGATTAATCAAAGAAAGAATCAAGAATTGAACAATCCTTCAACTAAAATTGAAGAGATGATTGTGCGACGACGATGGGAAGTGTTATGCTACACTACAGCTGTTGTAGTCGTTCCTGTGGTGAAGGAGTTTTATGCTAATTTGCATGGAATCAACCAGGGAGTTGTCTTTGTGCAAGGTAGATAGATAAGTTTTACTCCTGCACGGATTAATGAGTTATATATGATCGAGAATGTTCCTGTCTTTCATTATTCTAGCTTTGTCCCGACAAGAAATTTAATGAATGAATCTATCAATATTTGACGGATGAGACTGAAGACTGGGAAAT
>NW_018230924.1:0-15964 GCF_001263595.1 Phalaenopsis equestris | reverse complement strand
TCCCCCGATTGGACAGATCCTTCTGCTCCACTCTACTCATGGGCTTCTCTCCGCTCCAGCATCTGTCTCATTTATGGTATATGAGTCATACATAACAAATCTCCACCTTAGCGAATATCTAACCTCTTAGGAGAAATATATCATGGAGTTTCTTATGCACTAATGTGGGTTGGTTCACCATGTCGTTTAACAATTGCAAACATTCAACAAGTTCAAGCGATACAAGAACTTGTTGATTGTACCTAGCTTGGTCAACATATCTGCTATATTTTCATCGTATGATTCAACAGAGTGAACTCCACCTACAACTGTACTCCCCAACTATTTATTGATATTATATGCAGTTAACTTTTATTTCATTACAGTCAGTGCATCTTTAACAGTTCTGATGATTTCCCTATCCTCATCTGCCTTAAGAATAAATCCATTTCTAATTAAAGTGCCAAAGAAAATTAAATTTTTCTTCAAACCTGGAATATGTCTGACCTCACATAATGTTCTAACAGTGTCATCATACATTTTAATTTTGACTTCCCCAATATCAATAATATTGCAGCATCTATCATCACCTAAATATATTGAGCCAGAATTAGTTAACATGTATGAAGTAAAACACTTCCTATTAGGTGTTATGTGATAAGAGCACCTGAATCAAGAATCAAGAATCCATACATCCATGAACTGAGTTGATGAAACTGAAAACATATCACCATCACTGCAATCTGAATTGTCACTCTACACCACATTTACAGATTTGAATGATGTATCACATTTCTCCTCAGCCTGCTTCTTAACATTTGGACAATCTCTTTTCATATGACCTGGCTCCTTACACTTGCAGCAATGAATCATCTTTTTGCCTCTGGAATTTCACCTTCCAGAGCTCTCATTCTCCTCCTTCCTTCCTCGATCCTGATTACCCTTAACTTATAAATTGTATTCATGAAAGTTTTCCCCTATATTCTGCTTCCGCTGATTGTGAGCCAATAATGCTACAATAATCTCATCAACTTTAATAGTCTCTTTCTCATATGTCAGAGTAGTCACCACGTGTTCATATAAAGAAGGCAATGAACACAAAAAAATCATTGTTTTGTCTTCATCTTCAATACTCACATCAAGTTAGTCACATCAAGCCGTAATAAATCTGTGATTATTTGATTGAAGTCATTCACATGCTGCGTCAGATCAAAACCTTCTTGCATTTTCAGCACATACAGTTTTTACTTCAGATACAATTTATTCGTCAGAGATTTGGACATAAAGTGAGTTTCCAATTTCTTTCATACCTCCCTTATAGATTTCAGATTCATCACGTGATACATAACCTCATCTGCCAGACATAGGCGTATGGTTGTTGCCGCTCATTGTTACAATTCTTCTCAATCTTCATCATCCATGACATCTAGTTTTGCTGCCCGCAAAGCTTTTAAGATTTCCTGTTGAATCAACAATATTTTCACCTTTGTTTGCCACAATCCGAAGTTATTAGTTTCATTGAACTTCACCACCTCGAATTTTGTACCATAAATTACCATCTGAAATTAATCCTACAACGAACTCTTCAGCAAATTTCTCTGTTGAATTTCCAAATTGCTTGAGCTTGAAATTTTACTCAATTTAATCCTGCTTTTAAATAATCCCTTAATTAAGTTTTCTAGAAAAAAACATTTCCCTTAATTAAATTTTCCTTAATTAAACATTCCCAGAAATCTTTTTCCTTACACTTTCAAGAAAAACTTCCCTTTCCTTTCGGAAAAGTCTTCCAGAAAAGCTCCGTCTCTGCTTTCCAGAAAAACTCATTTTTACTTTCAGAAACTCCGCTTTCCTTCTCAGAAAAGCTTCGTATATGCTTTCCTTCCAGAAAGAAATCTTTTATTTCTCGAGTGCAACAACAGATTCCCTTTTCTTGCCTTTTCTGAGTCCTAGAATATCTCCACACCAAATTTCCTTTTCGGCGGACTTTCCTTTTCCCCGTAAATTTCCTTTTCCGCAGCCGCCCCAAAAGGAAATCGGAGGAGCCTCCAGCCAACAAAGCAAAATTGTATGATTTCCGCCTCCAGCATAGGAAACTGATCTTCCGCACAGGCCAGGAAGGGTCAACCAGTGAATCGGGCTTCCAATCTCGCTAAACCTTCCTTTCGCGCACTGAAGCTTCGCAAAGGAATTCGCTCTACGCGAAATCTCCTGCAAACCTTTCCGCGCCTCCCGCAAACCTTCCTTTCCCACTCCGCGGACGCCTCGAACTCTCCTCTTCCTGGTTCGTCTGCCCAACATCCTTCTACAACGAACCGATGGCGATCGCGACTTCCCTGCCCCTCCCCAAAAGCTTCCTCTTGCAATCTAGAATCCGCCGACGTCACTGCCTAGTCTGATCTGCCGCAAACCCTTCTTTGCCAAACTCCTTTGCGCCAAATCGAACGCTCTAGCCGCTGAATTCCTCGATCAGATACCACTTGTTGAAAAATTTGGACCAAGAAAAATAAGAACCGACACAAATACAGAAGAACACACAGAGATTTAGGTTTGACAAAAATGCTTACGTCCTTGGGAGCAGAGCGGCGACATCCTTTTCAATATTCAGAAAAGAGTACAAAATACAAGATTCAGAATCTCCCTCACCTAGAGTTACAAATATGACATAAATATAACCTTATAGTACAATATGTAATTATTTAAATTACATCTGTACCAAATCACGGGGTGTTGCCCCCGCACCCCCAACCAACATAATGAAACTCTCCCGATTGGACAGATCTTTCTGCTCCACTCCACTCATGGGCTCCGCTCCACTCCAACATCTGTCCCATTTATGTTATATGAGTTATACCTAACAGAAGGTGATATATAATTTAATTAATCAACAGTCAATTTATCCTGCCAATGGAAGATCGATTGGTACAGACTACAAAAGCTTTAACTACCCCTCTTCCATTTGTTTTTATAATAAGGATTCTGTTTATCTCCTATCAAATATAGAAAATGAGGTTCATCATGAATTTAGACGTCGAGCAGAAGAGATGGAAGTTGTACTTATTATTTGATCATATAACTTTTCTACGGTTTATACATTTAGTTATTGATATTTTCTTTTCATTTTACAGTACTTGTATACTTGGAGATTAATATAATAAATGAAAACAGTTATTACATTCATCTCAAACCAAATTCACCAACTTTGGAATTATAATTAAAATATTTTGATTCAAAATTTTCCCACCCACATATAAATGCATCTAAAGTCAAAACTACATCTTTTTGAATTTTGTAAAATTGAAAAATGGGATCCAAATCCAACTCATCTTCTTCTAGATTTCAAAATAATCCCTCTTTACCTACTCTTGCTTTCAAAAGTCCAAGCCAAAATAAGAAATACACTTGAGGGGTTAGATTTCTAACCCGAATAGATGAAGACACTTTAAAGCCATACTTGATGACCGTCAAGTCATCCAATTACTTTCCGATGCTCAAGGTTCTCATTGCTGCCAAAAATCAAGCGGTGAGAGAAGTGACTTTAGCAGGTTGACGATGCTATTGATAATAGGTCTAGATGTGTTGAAAGTTTACGTGAAGTTAGTGGTTTTTTTTTTTTTTTTGGAGATGTACATGTGCGCCACTTAATTCCTATGCATATGCACATCTAATATCTAAGCTTGAATTTCTATTGTTAAGTTCCATTTAGGACGCAAGTCCCATAGTGTTCGTAAGTATATATAACTCGATAAAGATTTTGTTTTACGGAGGTGGAAGAAAGAGGTGGATCTAATACTTGAGAGAGTCCCTTCGCCTTTTATCTTTTGAGCTTGAACCTCTGGTTAGCCTGAAAAAAATGGCTTGGAAGAGGTTTTTTGTATCACAATGTTTGAAGAGAGAGAGAGAGAGAGAGAGAGAGAGAGAGAGAGAGAGAGAGAGAGAGAGAGAGAGAGAGAGAGAGAGAGAGAGAGAGAGAGAGAGAGAGAGAGAGAGAGAGAGAAATAAAAAAATACATTTCATACAACATTGCGCCCATTGTTGGTGGCTTGGTGAAAAAACCGTGATGTGAGTGTCTGGCGGTACTTCTTTAAAGAAGGATGAACTTGCATCCTTATAAATAATGATGATCGACCCCAATAGTTATCCTTCCCTAGATGGGCTAGTTTGCCCCGTGGGAGAGATAAATTTAGATGCTTCAAGCTTCAAAATGTGTGCATAGCTTAGTCACTTCTGTAGATATCCTTCAACCACTTTGGCAGGTAAGCTCAACATGGTCACTTCAACATGTGGGATTAATTCAATCACTTTGGCACATGAGCTCAGTTCATGAAAGCAATCTTACTACGAAGCTTGCACGATGTGTTGGCCTCAAGTCTGACTCTGTAGAAAAAGTCTTGTTTAGGTATGTAACAATATTTTTATATACATTTAGTTTCTCAATTTTCTTGGCTAATCAATCAGATTCTGTGACAAGAGTAAGAGAATAGGAAAGCTTCGATTCTATGTAGCTGTGAGAATCTTTTGTTTTTGTTGTCCTTCATGACCTAGAATAGGGATCTTCGAAATAAGAACTCAATAGGACAATCCAACTCCCTGAGGCATGTCGATTTTTCCTTCAAGGAGTTGGATTGTTCACATTCAATGATGAAGCAAGACTGTCATTTTCCTAGGGGTATTTTGTACTTCAACTACAAGGAGTAGTCTCTTGAGTTGCTCTAGTTGGTAAGATCTGCTTTCTACTTGGGGGCATTGAGTCATTGATTCAACCTACTAAAATCCATTAATTTTTCATTTGTGACCAAAGAAATTCAATTTGGTTGATTCGGAGGCGAATTGTTACTCGATCAGGACTCATATTGGAATGCTTGTTATCATGCCACAATATGTTGGGAGCCGTAAAAGACATTGACTGCATTAATTATTAAATTTTCATAAGTATACTTTGTTTTGGGTTTAAGGAGCATTGTGAGAGAACCATATGTTTATTGTTATTGGAGAAGGGTGTACACTTGGTTAATAAATTTGAGGCATTCCTTTGATACACTATAGAAATTCAGCCTATTCGCGGCGGTCCCATGTTGTCAGAAAATGTTATAAAAACGTCAGTTAATTAAATTCCTATGACTTTTTGACAATTTATAGGTAGCGGTTGAAGCCTGTCGATAATCTTGCAACCAATGAACTTTCCAACGACTTTTATCCACCAACAATTTACCAAAGGGTAATACCCTTAGGTTTATGCTAAAAACAAAACCGTTGATAAGTCGTCGATTACCTTTAGTAATATGAACAATGGTCGTAGGCTTAGTTAAAATATTTGTAGTTTATCCCTTCCCTCAACCTCCCTACACTTTTAAAAAGACTTTAGATTTATGGCAGTAAGATACAAAACTTTTTACATGAAAAACTCGACAAGAAAAAAATTACATGGTTTGGCCTAGATAAAATCCATTATAAAAATGTAACTACAAAGTTTAGTGTATGCTCTCTTGATTGAATAAAATAGGATAATAAAATGTTATATATGTCCAAAATTGATCTCATACATTTATAGTAGAATTAGATATAGGAAAAGATTGAGACAATTTGATAATGACGATCGAATGAAATTAATTAAAAGATGGCGATCAGGTGAGGTTGTTTGATTATGGGAGTTGGTTGGTGGCAGCTGTTGGTAGTCATTGCTATCGGATGTCATGTAAAGCTTTAGAATTCTTTACATCTTCAAGCACTCTTCCAACTTCCCTCCTCCTTGTGGAGCATAGAGCTCTATTTATTGTGTTCTAAGATGTTTAATAAATTTACCTGAAATCTCAAAATTTTCATCTGACGGCCAGTATAGATTCCTTTAACCATAGTTTACATTTTAAATATTTTAGTTCTCTGAAGTCCTCCAAATTAAATCGTCTTAATTTGTTGGATTGCTCTCATCGAGAAACATGAGTTGGTCATAAGCATATTGAATTTGGAGATTGTTTTACCTTTCATTAATGCTTTGAATCTTCTAATTCATTTTCAAATATTTGATTTACGCTCATTTGGATTTGGATTGCACTAATTTTAGTGTTCTTAAACACGTCTCATTAAGAATTTCTGTCTGATTATAAATTTATAGAAATTGGAGATTGAATGAGCGTGAACTTGAATTAAAAAGTATTTCCTCCTAAATGCATTAAAATCCATGTTTGACAAATGAATTTTTCGGTGACATATCAAGGCTTAACTTCCCATCCAATTTTCAAAACCTTAGAGAATCATAGTGGGAATATTAATGCTTGAAGCCAACTAATTTTAATAATTAGATCAGAAGAGCCAACTAACTTGGAAAGTTAACTATAAAAATGACTAATGACATTCCTGGAAAAACTTAAAACTTAGAGGAAATAAGATTGGGGGTTGGTACCAAAAATATGTTTAATAAGAGAGTGATTTATTTAGGGGTGTTGTGAAAAACGCGACAATAAAGCGGAAAATGAAATGGGAAAAAATTGCACGCAGAAAAAACACCAGAACGACACACAGATTACGTGGTTAGACAAATTTTTATCTCCCTTCCTCTCTCTCTCTCTCTCTCTCTTTCTTTCTCTCTTTCTCTTAGCTCTCAAGATGACTTGGCTTGGCCTTGCTTGGCTTGCATTTCCTTTAAACCAAAAAAGACTTTTTATAGAAACCATGAGAGCGGTAGGTGGGAGGTAGGAGAGCGGTAGGTGGGAGGTAGGTGAGCGGTAGGTGGGTGTGGTAGGTGAGCGGTAGGTGTGATACTTAATTAAGAAACTAATTAAATTCGGTGAACCGGGTCTCCACATTACTCAACAATTCTCTCACTTAGAGACTGAGATACTGAATGCATCATCTACTAGTTGTACCGACATTTTCCTCAAGCATGATATCCTCCACCTCTGCAACTCGAAGCTCTGTTCTTCATGTCAGAAAACTAGCTGAAGTTGAGCATAACTTCAGCTTCTTCAGCTTCTCACGAGTACCACCCTCAGTTGACATATCACCGTCAACGTAGTTTTGTACCGGCAAGCTCTTTCCTGGATTACTCATGTATCTGTTTATAAACCTCACTGCATGAGCAATGTCCTGCTTCTGCTGAAAGCCCTTTTCAACAAACCTAGTCTTGTAGCTCTTATTGTCACCAAGCGCAGTCTGTTGTGCAATGTCTTCTTCCTTGGTGGAAGTTCTGCCAGCTCCCAAGTCTGATTCCCTGACAGAGAATCTGTCTCCTCCTTCTTGGTTAGCTCCCACTTGCTCGAATTTTCATCTTGCAAGATTTCTACATAACTCTGTGGTTCTCCACCATTTATTTGTCCATGGTCTGATTTTCCTGCCTTTGGCGCTCTGCCACTTTTCAAAAAATGGACTTTCTATGGATCTTCTTCTGCTTCCCCATAATGCCCCTCTGACTCATGTGTCCACACCTGAGTAAACCTGTAGTTATATATGGTGTGTCAGTTTTCTTACCCCGAGATAGTACTAATGCTCCTTTGGTAACCTTCCAAGTGCTATCTGAGAACACCCAATCAGAAACCCCACCCGAATGTCCCCCCTCATTGAGTTGTCCAAAAGAGATGAGGTTTTTTTTTTCAACTCAGGAATGTGCCTGACCATTTGTAAAGTTCATTTGCTCTTGTTATGGAGTGTAATATCAACTTCTTCCATCTCCACCTCACTCAGAGCTTTTCCACCAGCCAGATGTATCTTCCCAAAGTCATCTGCAACATAGTTTCACATCAACTCCCGATGGGAAGATGTGTGGAAGGAAGCCCCTGAATCCAGTATCCATTCATCAACAGAACTGTAAACTGCCAGAAATAGTGCATCATGTATTTCTTCATATACAACATTAGCGTCATCATTCTCCTTCTTCTTAGGATTCCTGCAGATCATTTTTATGTTGCCAGCCTTGCACAATTCCAGCAGGTTGCCTGCTGAGCTGACTTGATTTTGATTTTTCACGGTTTGAGTTTCTGTCTTGTGATCTCCCTCTAGAATCAATAATCAATGTCGATATCAAACCTGAGGTCTCACCAGAATCTTTCCTACACACCTCTGATATGGAGAGGAACTCTCCCTATCATTAATCTTGGCATGCTTCTCTCCAAGTATGGTATCATAAGAAGGGAGTTTTATTATGTCCCTTTTTAGGACTCGAGTTAATGAAAGAAATCTTTGCTTGAAATTATTGATATTTTAATTGCACTATCATTAATCTTGGCATGCTTCTCTCCAAGTATGTTATCATAAGAAGGGAGTTTTATTATGTCCCTTATTAGGACTCGAGTTAATGAAAGAAAGCTTTGCTTGAAATTATTGATATTTTAATTGCGTTAATTTTTACTTATAGGCTATTGGTATGAACAATAAATTTTCGATTTATCAATGTTAACCAACCATCCAGTTATCCTCAAATCGACTAAATACTTGAACGTGTTATCTAGGAACAAGTAAAATATGTGGGAAAAATTTCTTGTCAATTTAAAATTGACAAATGGTGATTGGTTGAGCACTTTAATAGTTATTTTTCATTATTGGTCTAAATAACAATTGAATGACATTCCTCAATTGATATCTTATCTGACATATAACCTCAGTGAATGCATGTGCATGATAAGTACACATAAAATTCTGAAAAAAAAATAGATGAACAATACTCATATATATCTCATTCTATTACTTCTACTGGTTAATCAGAATAAGAATAGATGTTAACTTATCAATCATGCAAACTTCAACTTTTCATCAAAATATAATCACATATATTTCATTTCTTGAAATGTATTAAATCTAAAAAAAGGAAGCAGTCCTCAATATTAACCCCCCAATATGTTATTCTATACCAAATAGGAGACAAGAACTTTCTCAAAGGAGGCAATGCAAGCAAATCAACTAATTAACATCAGTGTGAACACATGTAGTAGACGTCCACAAAGAATTCTTAAAGAAACAGATGTACAATACTCATATATATTTCATTCCATCAATTCTATTAGCTGATCACAATAACTTTAGATAATGTCAGTTATCTGCCCTGTAAACTTTAACTTTGCATTAAAACGTATGCAATCTCATAGCAAAATACTAACGAAAAGAAAAAAAAAATGAATGAGTGCTCTACACATATGCATAGAAAAAAACAAGTAAATCAACCATCAAACATCACTAGATGCATATGCAGAAGAAGCACACAAAAAATTTCATGGAAGTGAAAAGAGAAACACAGAGGTAGACAACAATTAAACCGCAAAAAAAAACCCGTAAAAGAAAAAAACTTCGCCGGAGATAGGTAGCAAATTGACCGTGACAACAAAAGAGGGAGGGGATCATAACAGGTTTTCAGCCCTAACAACACATGTGACAAACTAGTAGAGGGGCGAGCGGAATATGCGAGGATAGGGCAGTGGAATTACTATAAATCCAAAGAGGCAGCGACTTCAAAGGCCCCTAGCAACAAGCTCCGACCGTAGAACACTCTCCTCCCTTCCGTTTCATTGTTCGACGAAATGCGGCCCCCCACCCGCTAAACTCACAAGAATGAAACTTTCCAAAACATGACTTCTAAGATTTTGAAATGCATAAGCCACAAAAACAGCCTCCCAAACGGGGCCTAAGAAACTTCATGGCATACTTTAGAGAGGTATGGCACAATGAATGTGTCATCAATATGAAATAAAATAATAACTACAGTATAACGTTATATAAATATTAATTTTTTCGTCATAAGCATTCAAAGTACATAAAAGGAATTTTTTGGCTGGCTTAAATTTGCTAGGCATTTTCAATTTCAATAAAGAAAAACATAATCTTAAAGATTATACATGGCCACGTTCACGTTCATGTGTGATTGCAGCAGCCGCACAAAGTCCCAACTGCAATTAATCGCGCACCCTATTTTCTTCGGAATAATAAAGAGTACTAACACTTCTCATTTATAGGAGCGATTATTGTGTGCATGCGGAGAGCGCACACGGAGTGCTCTCCGATCACAGCCGCGCATCTCGGCTGTATGACAGTGGGCCGCGATGCGTGGCTGTGATCAATGCGTGCGCTCTCCGCACACAGTAATTAAACCATTTATAGGGTGTAAAATTATTAGTTTGAATGAATTGATTTGTAAATTAATCTATTTAAATTAAATTGAAGCTCAAATTTTAAAAAATTAAGCAAAATAAGTTTTTGTTCCGACCGTTCTAATTTGAACTGATAATTAAAAATTATGGTAATATTTCAAAATTAAATTCTTAATTTTCTTTTTTATCTTTTTAACCAGCTCTTTAAAATTAAAAATTCTGAACTAAATTAAATTAAATAAGTCCTACTCTAAATTTATTTTCATCTGAAATGAATTTAATTTTCTAATTATAATAATATTCAGTTTTTTTATTTGTTTGAATAAATAAATATTAAAATCAATTCAAAATTAGAAACTAAATATTCAAAATTTTAAACAAAAAATTTAATTATTATATAAAACCGAACTGAATCAAACACATGTGCTTCGCTCAGTTCGATTTTTCAATTTTGAGCAAACAATGCGCATCTTTACTCAATATAAGAACTCCATATTCCTTGAAAATAATAATATAAAATTTTTTAAGAGTTTTATTTCTAAGTTAATTAATTGAAATGACAATTTGCAAGATAGTTTTACATAGGATGTATAATTGCTTATATATCTTATAAAACAAAGATGTGGCTTAAATTTAAGATTATTGTTGAATACCATAAAATTCATGGATATAAAGATATATTGATATGTCATGAGCAAATTTTCTAAATCTTGAGGCCTAGCATAGATCTTGAAGCAAGCTGTTGGGCAAAAAATATTCAAACTTCGATTCAAAGTCAACTGGAGCTCCGATTTCAACAAACTTACAACCAAACTGACCAACTCGACGAGATTGACCAAATGTTATCAAAATTGGTCAATTTTGGGTCAAATCAAGCTGAGATCAAGCCATTAAACTATTTTTTAAAGTTTTTCAGACACATTTTGAAGATCATACATATATCGAATCCATGAGTTTATAGTCAAATCGAGCGTATCATTAAGACGAATCTAACGAGCCCAATATCGTTCAATTTTTATATTATTAAGACACTCAAATGTCCATTAAACAACGTATGATTTAGGAAAACCTTCTGAGCCACTTGATCAAAGTGGTTCATATTCCTGCATTAATTGCACCCGGAACTTTATAAATAGAGCTCAATCCACTCATGAGGGTTTGGGGGGGAGTGGTGAGAGAGCTTGAGGTTTGAGGCTTGAGGAAGAGCTTGAAGCTTTGAGAACCACCATCGACCATCGTCAACCACAGTCGACCATCACCTGTTGGTTGTCGCCAACCACTAATGGTCACCGTCTTTTCCTTACAACAAGTTTATCTAAATGTTAGTATTGTAACTTGTGAGACATTGTAACCCTTTCCCATATATGGGACAAGAGGTTGTACTTGTAATTTTCAGTTTATAGTTGATCCCTTCAACTGAACCAGACCTCATAGTTTTTTTTCTTTATAAGAGTTTCACGTAAAAACTTTTGGTGTCACAACCGATTGTTTTCTTTCTTCTGAGTGTGTGATGGATTTCCGTGCAATACTAAGGCGATAATTTATGACTCTACTGCAACAATTTTTTTAGCACACATCATTTTGGCACTGCCTGTGCGATAAGAGCATTCTCATCACTAAAGTAATTGTGAGACTTGATGCATGGTCATCAGACGTAACACTCGCAACAGCGGTGGTGCCACTTGTCTTGTGTCACCGATCTTCATTTCACCGATTGTTTGACGTCTTCATTTTCTTTGAGGAGTCGCCAATTTGTTTTCCGTCATGTTGCCCTTTTCTTCAAATAATTCTCCACCTCATATCATGTAGATGAACTAAGAGATGAGAATTTGGAGGACTAGTTTAGGCAATAATGGGAATAAACAAAAGAAATGTAAGGGAAGCCTTCACAAGGTGCATTTTTGAATTGATTGCTCCAAAACATAAATCCAAAATGAGATCACTTTTGTATGCTTTAAAGACATAACTACAAAAGAAACCTTATGAAAGAAAAATACTAGAGAATCTGGGTTGATGTACATGTTATAAAGTTCGCATCCTCCTATAAGGACAAGTCATTATAGTTAATTACATCTTAAATAGTCAAGACTACTCAAGAAAACTTCCAATTGAGATTATAATTTGTTCTCACAAAATTCATGTGTCATTGTTAAGGAAAGGAATGTCAAAATTATATTCTAAAGATAACAAATTCTTAAGGATTCTAAACTATTTTAGATTTTTTGTTTTATCATTAATTGTTTATTTGAGGTTCATCTTTTTTGCTCCAAATTTTGAATGTTCGTCCCTACAAAATAGAGTTAGAACACACTAATGACATACAAAGTAAATCTAGCGTGACATCAAACTTTTGTCGTCGACAGTCTTACAAAACATGTCAGTAGAAAGTATGTTTTTGTTTGTTAACCTATTTTGATTGTTAATTTTTAATTTTTTAGACAACCAAGTCAAGATGTTCATGACTCCATCTTCCAGGGTTAGTCGGGTACCTTGGCCTACTTAGTTTGAGAGATGGTCAAGCCTAATCTGACCAAAAGATTCTTCTCGGCAACCACTGATTGCGTCATCCAAGAGGTCTTCGTAGATTCGGATATATGGGATTTAAGTTACAATTGATGATCTTTGTTCATTAAGATTTCATTTGTTTTAATGTCTTTTTTAGATTTTAGCAGTTGAAAAAGTTTAGGTTGCTTAATACTTATTAGCCTATTAATTTATTTTTATTTTGACATTTTGTGTTTTATTTTTATTGTTTGGGATGACCCGATTAAGTTCTCATGATTTCATCGTCCCGGGTCATTGGAGGTTATAGCTTGATTAGTCATAAACGATTTGATAATATTTTGTTAGCGACCATGGGTTGCCTCCTCCAAAATATATTCTCAAACCAAGTTGCATTTTTTCATGTTTAAGCTTTAATGCCTTTTATGATGGATTTTATGTCATTTCATTTAGGTTGGCTAGTACTTCAGCCCAAATGGTTCTCGACAGAAGCTAAGTATGATTTTGTTCTCGTATGTGAAGTCAAACCCAACTTAATCTTCAGCCACCTAAATCTAGGTTGATTTTAGATCATTTTATGCTGAGTTAAAATGATCTAAAGACGAGTCTCTAAGTAATCTGAATTAAGCTGAGTTAGGTTGGTTGTCCATCGGATTATCTTCAAACTTGTTTAAATCGACCTACATTCAATAGGATTGACCCAGACAAACTTAGTTTGATTGGGGTCAAATTAATCTTTCTTGGCTTAGATTGACTTAAGGTAAGCCAAGCTAAACCAATTTGGAATAAATTGGGATTAGAACAAGTTGAGCTAAACTGATCCCCATTAGGCTGAATCAAGTTTGAGTAAAATTAGACTTTAGTGAAGTCCAAGTTAATTTAGAGTTGAGTTGTCTGTTTAAGTCTAAATTGGGTTAAACTTAAATCAATCCTTAACTAAACTAAGGTTGATACTTAAGTCAAGTTTGAAGTTGAGTCTCAAATTGGGCTAATCAGAGTTTAATTTGATTGTCCCGAAGAACAAAAGTTGTCTTTAGGCTAGCCTGAGTTAGGTTAGGTTGACCCGGAGATTCGGTTGACCCAAGGTAAATTTGCTTGGTTCAATGGCTTATTTGGATTGAGTTAACCCAAATTAGGTATGGTTGACTCAGTGATTTAGTTAAATTGAGTTAACTTGAGTTAGGTCAGGTTGAGTCAGTGGTTCAGTTGAATTAAGTTAACCCAGTGGTTTGGTTGAATCGGGTTAACCCGAGTTAGTTTGGGTTTACCCAGTGGTTCAGTTGAATTGGTTTAACCTGACTTAGGTTGGGTTGACCCAGTGGTTTAGTTGAATTGGGTTAAAACAAGTTAGGTCGGGTTGATCCAGTTGTTCAGTTGAATTTGAGTCTATGTATGACTCAAAGAACTTAAGTCAAAGTTAAGTTAGACATAGGTTAGGTATAGGTTAAGTTAGACCTAATGGGATTCATTTTGATTTAAATCTAAGTTAGGTTAGACTTAAGTTAGGTCTAGGTTAAATAAGACCAAAGAAGTAGTTCAATTTGAACTAAGTCTAAATTAGGTTAGACTTAGGTACCCAGGTTGGGCTATACCTAAGGAGAGGTTCAATTTGAGCTAAGTTTAAATTAAGTTAGACTTTGTTTAGGCCTAGGGCTAGACCTAAGGATAGGTTCAATTTTAATTTAGATCTAAGGCGGTTTAAACCTTAAGGTTGAAGTTAGGTCCAACTTGGATTGGACCTAGGATTCAGGGTTTAAGTTTAAATATTTGCTAAACCTAATGTTGAGGCCAGGTCCAACTTAGTTTGGACCTGCAGTTTAAGTTTAGGTCTAATGTTACTTATATTTAAGGTTTAGGTTAGGTTCAATTTGGATTGGACATGAAGTTTAGGTTTAGGTATAGTGGTAGTTAGACCTAAGGTTTAGGTTAGGTCCAATTTGGGTTGGACTAAAGTTTAGGTTTAGATATAATGTCAGTTAGTTCTAAGGTTTAGGTTAGGTCTAGCTTAGGTTGGACCTGAAGTTTAACCTAAGGTTTAGTTTTAGGTCTAATGTTTGTTAGACCTAAGGTTTAGGTTAGGTCCACTTTGCGTTGAACCTAAGATTTAAGGTTTAGGTTTAGGATATGTTTAACTTAAGTTGGGCCTGAAGTTTAGATTTATATTTAATGTTAGTTAGATCTAAGGTTTAGGTTAGGTCCACTTTGAGTTGAACCTAAGGTTAAGGTTAGGTATAAGATGAGTTAGAACAAAAGGGTTGGTTAGGTCCAATTTGGGTTGGACCTAAAACTTGGGGTTTAGGGTTATATCTAAATTGAATTATACCTAAAAGGTTGGTTATGTTCAATTTGGGTTGGACCTAGGGTTAGGGTTAGGGTTAGGGTTAGGTCTAAGATGAGTTAGACCTAAAGAGTTGATTGGTCCAATTTGGGTTAAACTTAAGATTTAGAGGTTTAAGGTTAGTTCTAAAATGAATTAGACCTAAAAGGTTGATTAGGTCCAATTCAACATTACACCTCCTTTTGCACCAAAATAACACCACAGTAACACTACAATCTAAACCACAATAATACTAAATTTTTCCCAATCAAACCAAAACATTACAACTACAATAATACCGTAATAACATCCCAAAACACCACAAAAAAACACTACAATACTACTAGAATAATTTCTAAATAATACTAAAATAACATAAGAATAACACCTAAATAACATCACAATAACACTATAATAACACCACAATCCCAATCAATAACACCAAACATTACAGTTTAAATAACAGAAAAATAACACCGCAATAAAACCACAGAAACACAGGAATAACACTTAAATAATAAAAAATAACACAAGATTAAGACAAAAATGACACAATAATAACAGCAAAATAAACACAAAATAACACATAAATAACATCAGACGAACTGCAATAACACCAGAATAATATATAAATAACACAACATTAGCACATTAATAACACCAAAATAACACTAAAATAACACAAGAATAAACCCAAAATAACACAGATATAACACCAGAAGATCCAAAATTACGACGCAATATAACTGCAATCTCTTCTCAATAACACCGACACATTATTGTGGTGTATTTTTGGTGTTATTTTAGTGCTATTTTGGTGTCATTGTGGTGTTATCATAAAGTTATTGTGGTGTTATTGTGGTAGTATTTATGTATCAGTATGGTGTTATTGTCAAACAAATGAGGTGTTGTCAAATAAATGTGGTGTTACAACGCATCATATGAGCAATTCATGAAAATAGTATATGATACAATGCTTTTCTCAGTTGCCTAAATGTTAGAATGCAAGCACAATAACAAAAAAAATTATCTGAATGACTTTTGACTAACTCTTAGACTCTTTGGTTTCCATGTGTTATTTTATTGTTATGTATTAGCT
>NW_018230923.1:0-723 GCF_001263595.1 Phalaenopsis equestris | reverse complement strand
AAATGACTTGATTTTTTATCTCCATTGTGGTCCCTTACCTAGAGAACTCACCATAAAAATTTCAAAATATTTTGAGTTCATTTGATATATTAAATTGATTTTTAAAGATAAACACCATTTTTGGCATTTAAATAATTTTAAAAAATCTTAATATAACTAAAAAAGTTATAAAAACTAACTTTTTTTAGTTCTCTGTGATCAGGGGTATTTTCTAAAAATAAAATAATATTTAGAATAAAAGCTTGATTTTTAACCTATTTTAAATATTTAAATAATTTAAAAATCCCTAAAAATCACAAAAATAATAAAAAAACATCAAAATGTTCTAAATTACTTTCTAAGCACTTAGGAACAATTAGAATATTTTTCCTGATTTTCTTAATAAAGATATTGAATTTTAAAGCTTAAAAATGATTTTTAAAGGCTAAAAATGAGTTTTCATTAAAATAATTCCAACAAATCAAATAAAATTCATAAAAATATAAAATCTTCTCCTCTGAGTTCTCTAACCTTAGGGAGACTTTTCAAAAATATAAAACTTAATTTTCTCCTTTTAAAATATTTTATATTTAATAAATACCCCAAAAACTAAAATAATTCTTCAAAATTCACATAAAACTCAAAAAATCATGAAATTTGGTCCAAGTACTTCTCTAGTCTAAAATTACCTCCAGTAAAAGTTTCCTGAGATTAGGATTTATCTTGGTTAAGTTAGGAATTTTC
>NW_018230922.1:0-234 GCF_001263595.1 Phalaenopsis equestris | reverse complement strand
AAAGAGCGATTGATAGAGGGAGAGAGTGAGAGAGAGGGAGTAAGGGATCGCGAGATAGGAATTTTTATAGAGTTTGAGAAAGAACGTCCCTCTACTCTCTCTCTCTTTCTTCTCACACTATCTCTACTTTTGCTTTTCTTTCTCGCTGTCACTCTTTCTCCCTCTCCCTCCCTCTCTACTAAATCGCTCTCAAGCTCCTTCCCCCACTCTTTTCTTTGTCTCTTACTCACCCTC
>NW_018230921.1:0-479 GCF_001263595.1 Phalaenopsis equestris | reverse complement strand
CATAATTTTTAAGTGATTAAATGATGTAATAACACGAATAAACTATCACAGCACAAAAACATCACAATTATATATAAATTACAAGGGTTACAATTTACGTTACACAACACACCTAAGTTTGGTATTTTCTCAACCTTAATACATCAATTCAGCGTCGTAATCCAAGCCGCTGAAAACAAACATCCTTTGCTCAGTCTCAACTATACAGAGATCTAAAAGCAAAATTCTAAAGCAAAGCAAACACTAAGTTCAAATTAAATTACACACATAGACATACAGGTAGCAAGGTAAATCTACTATTCTTCAGATTCAGTGCTAGATTCTCCTCTGAGATCATTCATTGATTTCACATGAACGATGAGGTTATAGAAGGGTTTGTATGGAATTCTTCAGTAGAATCCTCTTCTATCAATTTAATCTTTCTCTTCAACCATATGAAACTGACTTCGATATGTCCAGAGTGAGCAAATTGTTCTTTC
>NW_018230920.1:0-1432 GCF_001263595.1 Phalaenopsis equestris | reverse complement strand
TTGCCCAAAGTTCACGATAATCCAAGCGAAACTCCATTTATCAAGAGTTTTCTTGGGTACACCCCAAGATGTAATTAACTAAGTGGGATACGTCCCCTTGGGAGTGCTCTTGACCCCAGAACAGGCACCTACACCTGAATCTTTGGTTATGGGTAGTCTATGTAGGTATTCTTTCGCGGATATCGATTTAAGGTGCTTTCGCCCGATCTTGTTTGGGCGGTATCCTTGCGAGGTTTACCGCACGTAGGCTCTCCGCGTTTTGTGTTTTCTCTTGTTTGTCGCTTTGTCGTATGTCCCTTCTTATTTGTTTCCTCTCCTCTTCGAATCACATATCTGGTCGGAAGGAGATTTATTCTTACACAAATAATATAATTACATTTCAATTACGTTTTCTTTGTTTCACATAAAAGAGAGAAAAACAAATGAAAACAATAACATCCATTAGTGGATTTTCATACTCTATATTAACATCGTCAAATTTCATAACAAAGTTGATTATCCCGCCTTGCGGTACATCTTCTTTGCTTAAAGCAAGGTTTAAACCATCTTTGAAAGCAAAGATCAGCCGGGATCCTGACATCTCCTCCTGAAATTAAGAGGGAGACATCAGGGAGCTGAAATTGTTTATGAACCAGAACAAAACATAGTTCAATTGACGTATATTTTATCTTGTTAATATATATGTAGAAAAGAACGGTTGTATAGTGCGATATTAAGAATTTTCATTAATTTTTGATATTGATAAAAAAAAATTTATCTGGTCATAGACTTTTCAGGCCATATAAATAACCCCAGAACTATCTGAAGTTCACAAAAATTTTTAGTAAGCCTCGTCATGTTGCGTAGTAGGCTTTCAGATATCGTCCGTTTATTGGAAGCATAGGCCTTTCTCCTTGAGAATTGATGAGTTGATAAGCTCCTCCGGCGTAAACCTTCTCAATAACAAATGGTCCTTCCCAAGTTGGCTCAAATTTTCCACCTATCTTGCGACGTGCAAGAATAGGTCTTTTGAGAACAAGGACCAGGTCACCAATTTTAAATGTCCTTGGGCGGACCAGTTTGTCATGAGCTCGTATCATCTTTGCTTGGTATAGCTCCAGATGTTGTTGTGCTTGTAGGCGCTTTCCTTCGAGACTTTCAATATCTTCGAGTCTGAGTTTTGCATTTTTTTTTGTTGTAAGTTGGTTTGCAATGGAGACTCTGAGAGACGGCGTCTGTATTTCTAGTGGCAGTACGGCCTCTGACCCGTACATGACCAAGTAAGGTGTACATTGAGTGGGAGTTCTGAATGTCATTCGGTAGGCCCACAGAGCTTCTAGCAGTTTATTGTGGCAGTCTCGTTTATTTTCATTGAGTATTTTTTTTAAAATTTGTTCAAGTATTTTGTTGAAGGCTTTAGCTAACCCATTTTCTTTCGGATAATAAATTGTGG
>NW_018230919.1:0-9376 GCF_001263595.1 Phalaenopsis equestris | reverse complement strand
ATCTTACTTTTAGGATGACCCACATTTATACAAACAATGTAAAGATTTAGTTATGTGGAGATGTGGGCCTTATGAGAAATTAAATAAATTATTCAAAAAGATCATGATTATGAATTTGGGGGTCATTTTAGAATTGATAAAACTGTTCATAAGATTTTACAATCTCAATTTTATTGACCTACTTCATTTAGAGATGTTAATATATACATAAAAACATGTGATCAATATCAGAGAGTAGGTAATATTTCAAGAAGAAATGAAATGCCTCTAAATTTTAATTTGGAAATTGAAATTTTTGATGCATGGGGATTGGGTTTTATGGGACAATTTATACCTTCATTTGGAATCATTTATATATTGATTGTAGTGGATTATGTTTCAAAATGGATTTAAGCAATCGCTTTACCTTAAGGTGATGCTCGAAGTGTTTCAAAATTTTTAATTAAAAATATTTTCACAAGATATGAAATGCCGAGAGTAATCATTACAGATGGAGTGTCTCATTTTAGAAATGCAAAAATTGCAAGATTGGTGGAAATATTTATAATGCATAAAATTGCAACTGCTTATCATCCCCAAACTAATGGTTTAGCAGAAGTATCTAATTGTGAAATTAAGAGAAATTTGGAAAAGAGTGTTAATCCTAGTAAAATGGATTGATCTGCTAGATTAGATATTGCATTGTGGGCATACAGGACAGCTTATAAGACACCTATAGGAATGTCCCCTTATAGATTAATTTTTGGGAAGTCTTGTCACTTACCGGTAGATTTGTAACATAAAGCTTATTGGGCTATAAAGGAATTTAATTTTAATTTGAAAGAAGTTGATAAGAAAAGATTATTGCAATTGAATGAGCTTGAAGAAATTAGAAATGAATCTTACGATAATGCGAGAATTTATAAAGAAAAGATGAAAGAATGACATGATCAAAAGATTATAAAAAGGGAATTTGAACCTAAACAAGAAGTTTTATTATATAATATAAGATTAAAATTATTCCCTGGGAAGCTGAAGTCTGGGTGGAAAGGGTCATTCAGAGTTATAAAAGTCTATCCTTATGGAGCAGTTAACATTGAAGATCCCAAGATTGGAAGGATATTTAAAGTGAATGGGCACATATTGAAACCATATTTTGATGGTCGAAGACTAGCTTTTAAATAGACTATAATGTTGGGTCACTCAGAATAAAGACTGAGAATGTCGGGCTGACGACATTAAATCAAGCGTTTAGTGGGAGGCAACCCATTGGTATTGTTGTTTACTTTGCTTTTGAGTTTTTTTCAAAATATTTTATGTATATTTATAATTATGTCTTTATATAGTTTATGTATTTTATATATATATATGTTTTCTATATGAATTTTGTGTACTTGAGAGACTTACATATTAAGAAAATATATTAAAACATATTTAATTACTGAATTATATGGAAGATTTGAAAGTTATTTAGAGTTAAAGCAAAATAGTGTAGAAATCTGAACTGACGCCGGAGGCGCCATTTTATAGAGAGCTGGTGCCAAAAGTGCCAGAAATCAGTGCCATAAGTTTCGCGGTTACCAAGACGATTTTGGAAGATTGTAAAGGCATTTTTGGGCAATATTTGAAGGATTTTCTTTCTATTAACTCCCAAAATTTTGTATTTTGGAGTTATTTAAGTGTGAAAAATGAAGGGAAAGTCACCATTTTTGAATCCTATGGCTTCTAACTCTAAATAAACTTCTAGATATAAAATTTTCAACAGAAGAAAGTTCATTAGTTTCGATACGCAAAAGTTATATGATCGAGTTCTTGTGAAGAAGAGATTAATCAAGGAACAAGGAATCGTGAATCAAAGATTTAACACACCAAATACTCGAGTGGAGGAGATTATTATGCAGAGACGCTAGGAAGTATTATGTTATACTAGTGCTGCAGTAGTCGTTCTTGTGGTAAAAGAGATTTTTGCTAATCTTCATGGAATTAACCAGGGAGTGGTCTATGTTTGAGGCAGGTGGGTATCGCTTACTCTTTCAAGAATAAACAACTTATTTATGATTAAAAGCGTCCCAATATGTCATTATGCCAATTTCTTCCCTGTAATAGATAACATTGATGAATTCCATCGATTCCTTACTGATGAAGATGCGAATTGGAAGACAGGAGATAATGGACATGTAAATTTTTCTTTATCATTATTGAATCCTGCATCGAAGCCATGGCATTTCTTTATTTCAGCCAAACTTCTTCCTACCATGAAAATCAGGAAAGTGACAAAGGAAAGTGTCATCTTGAATTATTGTATTCAAACCACACTGTATTCAAACTGGGAAACCTGTTGATATTGGTGCTTTAATTGTAAAATTTGTTTTGGGTTTGATTGTAAAAGGATCATTTGAAGGATTTTCTTTCTATTAACTCCCAAAATTTTGTATTTTGGAGTTATTTAAGTGTGAAAAATGAAGGGAAAGTCACCATTTTTGAATCCGGAATGTCACCATTTTTGAATCCTATGGCTTCTAACTCTAAATAAACTTCTAGATATAAAATTTTCAACAGAAGAAAGTTCATTAGTTTCGATACGCAAAAGTTATATGATCGAGTTCTTGTGAAGAAGAGATTAATCAAGGAACAAGGAATCGTGAATCAAAGATTTAACACACCAAATACTCGAGTGGAGGAGATTATTATGCAGAGACGCTAGGAAGTATTATGTTATACTAGTGCTGCAGTAGTCGTTCTTGTGGTAAAAGAGATTTTTGCTAATCTTCATGGAATTAACCAGGGAGTGGTCTATGTTTGAGGCAGGTGGGTATCGCTTACTCTTTCAAGAATAAACAACTTATTTATGATTAAAAGTGTCCCAATATGTCATTATGCCAATTTTTTCCCTGTAAGAGATAACATTGATGAAGTCCATCGATTCCTTACTGATGAAGATGCGAATTGGAAGACAAGAGATAATGGACATGTAAATTTTTCTTTATCATTATTGAATTCTGCATCGAAGACATGACATTTCTTTATTTCAGCCAAACTTCTTCCTACCATGAAAATCAGGAAAGTGACCAAGGAAAGTGTCATCTTGAATTATTACATTCAAACCAAAAGACCTATTGATGTGGGTGCTTTAATTGTAAACGGATCGAATTATGTGATGGAACATCCATCTACCATATCCCTACTATGTAGCTAGTCACTAGTGTCTTATGGAAGTTGGGAAAAAGTGCTTCTCCCTTGGAAGCCCAAGGACCCAGAGATTTGTTGCAACTAGATAGGAAATGGGGAGGAAAATAATATGAACATTCTTATGGATCAATAATCTCAAAATTCATCTCCTATTCAGCTCCGCTTTTATTATAGTTCACATGATATTCTGAAAAGGCTCAAGAAGTTGGAGAAAGAGGTACAAAATATTATGAATTTAATTGGAAACATTTTTGATATATTTGAACATTTGGATTGAAGGATGAAGGAACAATTAGAACATACCGGGTGCTTAGAAGAAGGTATGGTGCTTATGTTTAAGAAAAATGCTTAGGATGAAGAAGATTCAACAGACAAATTTCCTCACCAACCATTTTACAACTTATACATTCAATGCCAATCCATGGGAAGTATTCCAGAAGATGAAAGTGATGAAAATGTTTTAACCCTCTATAGTACGAATTTCATAATTATGATTCCATTTGTGTGTTATGTGTTTGTGTTAGATTTCCTTCATTTTCATTGTTGACTCTATATGTGTCATATGTTAAGTATTTGATATTCAGTCTTTAGCATTAATTTGTATGGTTTGATTTTGACGCTGAATTTGATATATTTGTTTGAAAAATGTTGGTTTGTAATTGTGTGAATTTTATATATAAATGTGAGTTTTGTGCTTTTTGTGAAAATATATTATTAGAATATTATTTAATTATTAATATTAATGTTAATTTAAGTTAATTAGAGGTTGGCGTGATTTGGTATATAATAGATTTTAAAAGAAAAATGAAATCTGTAATTTTTTATGTTAGCGCCAGATGCGCCAAATTTGGCGAAGTTTCCTAAAAACGCCTAGATTTCCTTAAAACCATGACAATGTACTATAAAACCTCATTTTTATTGCTTGGGACGTCTCCTACCTCTAGATTAAGGCCAAAACCCAACTTAGAGCTTGTTATTTCTTTGATTTGAGGAGATTGGAAGGCTAAAAAGTCTTGGATTTCATCTTCCCTTCGTAAGGGCTTCACTTTGACTTCAAAAGTTTTGATTTTCACCATAGATTTTTCCTACATTATCAAAATCCAAAAATTTGATGTTTTTTTTTGAAGTTTAAAGAGAACCCATGGTGAAAAGCTTCTTACTAAGTATTCCTATTTTTGGAGTATGATTTATGATATTGTGAATTTATTTGGATTTTATGTGATTTTATGTATAAAATGCTATGGCTCTAAGAGTGAAAAGAGGAAAGACTTCGGGAGGTTTTGATCTGAGACAATTTATAAATTTGAATGCTCAGTATAATTATAATACTCAGATGGATACAATAAAATTGATTCAGGATCATGCATTCTCAAACCCAGGAAGAGAGATTGAAAGGCTAATCTTTGCTCGGAACTGGGAGACTTTTTGCTACTTCATAGCAGTAACAATTGTTCCTATTGTTCATGAATTTTATGCCAATCTTTGGGTTACTTTTGATGAGCAAATTTATGTTAGAGGTAAAAATGTTGAATTTACTCAAGAAAAGATCAATGCACTATATAGGTTGTTGAATGAATTTCATTGTGAGTATTTTGCATTTGTGATTTTTGATTTGTCATTTGATGAAATAATTTCCTATCTTACTGATGAAAGGAGATCTTACTGATGAAAGGGGAGAATGGAAAATTAAGAATAATCACAAAGTAAATTTCTCCACTTCCATGTTAAATGTGCAATCTAAAGCATGCCCTTACTTTATTTATGAGAAACTACTTCCATCTAATCAGCTTAGCAAAGTAACCAAAGCGAGAGCAGCCTTGAATTTTTGCATACAACATATAAAGGCTATTTATATTGGTGCTCTCATTTTGCATAATGCTCAGAGTATTGCTAGGAGTGGAACCTCTAGTGGTTTAGCTTATTCTATCTTAATTTTCACCTTATGTGAATAATCAGGAGTAGAGTTTGATAAGGATGAAAAAATGTTACATCCACTTAAACCCATTGAAAAATCCAAATTTCATCAATTTGAATCGTTTGCTAGATCTAGAGCCAGAAGTAGAGATAGACCTTCTACATCAACTGCAGGACCATCTACTTTCAGTACTATTTTACTTGAAATTACTATGGAACAATTAATGATTCAACAATCAGAAATAGTAGCAATGCAAAATAGAATAGGTGGTTTGGAGTCAAAGAAGGCTCATAATGAAGATTAGTAGCAGAGAAGAGTACAACATGTTATTGCATATCAAGAGGCTATGGTTAGATATCTTAGAGGGTGATCATACTATAGAATTTCCTACATGCCCCAGTTTTACACCTTCTGTGCAAAAAAACTTTGAAGGTTTTGAAAAAGAAGAAGAAGAAGAAGAGGAAGAAGAAGAGGAGGAAGATGAAGAATGATGATTTTTTGGGGTATTATTTGTTTTCATTTGTTGTTTTTTGTTTTGTTTTATTATTGTTGTTATGATTTGGACATTTATGTGCTTTGTAAGTGGTATTATTAAACGTTTTTGTGTGTATAGATGTAAATGGTAGATTTTTATTTCAACATTGTTTATTTCTTTAATTTACTGCCTATGTTTTTAATTCAACTTTTCTTGGCAAATCATGTTGATGAATTATGTTTCATTTAATGCTTTAAAGCATGTACTATTTAAATTAGTACTTGTAATGTGTCAGAGCAAAGTTGCATGTTCAAAACCCTCTACAAGTTAGTCTTATTTTTATGCATTTACTAATTTTGTTCCTCCTACTATTTATTTTTTGTACTACATGTTT
Organism: Phalaenopsis equestris; assembly: GCF_001263595.1. Lineage (NCBI taxonomy): Eukaryota > Viridiplantae > Streptophyta > Magnoliopsida > Asparagales > Orchidaceae > Phalaenopsis > Phalaenopsis equestris. The sequence continues at coordinate 3,424 of NW_018230919.1, read as the reverse complement.
ATTTAATTATTAATATTAATGTTAATTTAAGTTAACTAGAGGTTGGCGTGATTTGGTATACAATAGATTTTAAAAGAAAAATGAAATCTGTAATTTTTATGTTGGCGCCAGATGCGCCAAATTTGGCGAAGTTTCCTAAAAACGCCTAGATTTCCTTAAAACCATGACAATGTACTATAAAACCTCATTTTTATTGCTTGGGACGTCTCCTACCTCTAGATTAAGGCCAAAACCCAACTTAGAGCTTGTTATTCTTTGATTTGAGGAGATTGGAAGGCTAAAAAGTCTTGGATTTCATCTTCTCTTGGTAAGGGCTTCACTTTGACTTCAAAAGTTTTAATTTTCACCATAGATTTTTCCTACATTATCGAAATCCAAAAATTTGATGTTTTTTTTTAAGTTTAAAGAGAACCCATGGTGAGGAAGAAAGAAAATTTTCCTTAGAAAAGAAGTAAACTAAATTTTATTTGTCTTTAATTAGCTATATTTTTTTAAAAAAAATATTTTAATATGAAATTTAGTATTAGAAGCTAACTTTAGATAACTATATTTTGCTTTTAAATATTATAGTAAATTTAAGCTTTTAAATATTACAGTAAATTTAAGCAAATATCTTTAATAATACGGGTCAAATCTAGAGTTAAGATATTTAGTATGAAAGGATAAGACCATGCTTTTTATATTTAAAGTAAAGGAAATTGTATTTTTTAAGTATTAAGAATCTTGGAGTTTCATATAAGAAGAAAAGAATGAGACTTTATGAAAAATCTTCAAAGTTAATATGAATTTATAAAGTGAGGAAGGTAAAAAGTTATTAACTTCAAGAAGAGGATAGTGAAGTTCAAAATTATTAAAGGTTATCCAGATATAGTAATCCTCACATAAAAAAGAAAAAAAAAAGAAAAAGAAATAAAGGATTGAAAATGATTCTAAAGAAAAGAAAAAGAATAGAAATAAAAAAAAAGAAAAAATGTGTGAGAAGAAGCTTGAGGAGACGCCTAACCAAAAATTGGTTGTGCTTGAATCAACATGAGGAAAAAGGATTTATTACATTTTCAAAACTTGTGTTTGAATGTTGGCATCCTTACTAATAAAGTTTTCATGAAATTCTTTTTCATATGAACATTCTAAGTATCTTTGATATGGCAAATTTCAGTTCTTCTTGAAATGAATAGAGACTTAGAAATCTTAAACTTGACCACTATGTGTTCTTAAGTTATACTTTTAGTTTTAACCTGAGCTATTAAAAGTTTTTATTAAGTTATACTATTATATTTATTGAACCAAATTATAGAAGTTTAAAAGTTAATCTCTACCATAAGTCATATTTTTATGTAATAAAAGAGTCACTTAAGGACAAGTAACATTTAAGTTTGAGGAATTTGATACACCAAAAGAATGTACAATTTTTTGTATACATTTATGCTTAAATTTGGTGATATTTCACTTTAAATACTTTAAAGAAGGGTATTTTCATATTTTGTTGCTCATATATTGATTTAGGCATTTGGAGAAAAAAAGAGCAAAAAGGAAGAAATTTGGAGTCAAAATGCAGATTTTCAGCATTCTGGTGCCAGAGGCTTCATTTTATAGAGAAGAGGCACCTGAGGTGCCAGAATCCAAAGAACAACATGGAACTCCAATAAACTAGCACTAGAGGTGCCAGAATAGGTGCCAAAGGCACTAGAATAGGCGTTAAAGGCACCAGAGAAACATTAAGACGAATTGTGACATTTTTTAACTATTTTGAGATGTTCTAGAAGGTTCCAAGCAATTTAAACACCTCATGGAGTGATTCAATGCATCTAGCCAATTTGGAAAGGCTCTTGAATGAAGAGATATGTGTCTTGGATGAAGGGATTAGTCTCTTAATGTGAAGAGGTTTGCCTCCTGGGAAAAAAAGGGAATTTTGAATTCTTTTGAAGACAAGGCTGACACCCCAATCAAAAGAGGAGTTTAGAGAGATCTCTGGGAGTGGTGTGTGGTGCTGTGAAGATTTGGCGTGAGAAGTTTTGAGAGGAGAGTTGGGTTTTGGAGATGATTTTCTTCTACAGTTGTAAAAAGAGAAGGAAAGTGAAAGATTTCTTCTTCATTGCATTTTTAAGAGAGAATTAAGTGTGATTGTAAAGAGAAAAATTTTTTAAAGGGAACTTCAAGGTATTTTCTTGAAGAGGAGTGTGAGATAAGTTTTTTTTCTTTTCTTTCTTTATTTTATAAACTTATTTTTATATATAAAATCCATGTTTTGTCGTATCCTTCTCCTGAATTTTGAGTAGTCTTCTTTATCCTTCTCTCTACAATGAGATATAATTTTGTGAAGATTTAATATTGTTGTGCAAGGTTTTAAATGTCAATAAATTATGCTGATTCAAACTCTAATCTTCATTTACTTTTCAATCTAGCCAATTGAATCATTAAAATTTGTTGAGAAAAAGAAGATCCTAAAAGGCTATGATTTCTATTACAAGGTCACATTCAATTTCATGGGTTAGAATGTAATCCATGGGTTCAAGTGCAAATAAATAGATATATATATTTTGATGGGTGTAGAATTAGAGATTTTAGGGTGACATACTGAAATCCCCAATTTGGTCCAGTTGCTTGGAAACTAAAGTGTGATTATTGGCCCTAAGGGGAAGGAGAAGTGGGAGCTAGTATCCTCTCAATCTAACCATGATTTAGGGACCAAACTCTAGATTAGTCAATGTTCTTTATGCTCTCACAGAGGGTAATGAATAATATTCTCCTATTTGGCACAATATAATTTTATAAATAATTTTAAAACCATAAACGCATTGTATAGGGGAATGTGGAATGATGATTTCTTAAATTTAAACTCTTCATTACAAAACTTTGTATATTCTTAGTAAGTTTAACTTTGAAGTTTAGAAAACAGCTACTTGGTTAACTTAGTTCTTTTAATTACATTTCATTTAGCATACATTAAATTTATGTTAGATTTCTTTTTTGTACTTAAGTTTTTATAGTTTAGATATTGTGTTTTACATTATAACCATAATAATTTCTATCTCTCTGTGGGATCAATACTCAGGATTCCATTAAAACCCTTTATTTCTTGGGCGATACGTATACTTATGTAATTATTAGGTTTGACATCTTACAGAATTTAAAATATAAATTTATTTATACTAAAGTGATTTTTATTGTGATTGATCTGCATATTTACTAATTGTGTTATTGTGTGTGTGTTGTAGTATTGAAAGATATTCACAACACAACCACAAAAACCCGCATCATTGAGGTTAAGCTTAATCAAGTGTATTTATTCATCAATAACTTGGGATTCTACTGTGGAAAATCTAAGATCATTACAAGTCATTTGAAACTAATTAAAACCCATTCTAAACTAAATTACAAATTTGACATTTAGATCAATAGGATTGACTGATAGGTTTGTTCAATT
>NW_018230918.1:1447-3680 GCF_001263595.1 Phalaenopsis equestris | reverse complement strand
AAAAGTTTTGCATAACTACAATAGTGAAAACTGCAGGTCACTGGAGGAAAAAACCTGAAAATTTGGCCGCAACTTTCTAAGTGCTTGGTTTCTAATTTAATTTTGATATCTTCTCTTTTATCGCAGTTATGAACGCAAGTATACGTATCACTCAAGTAATACAGAGCTCTAGTGGAGTCTTGGTTATCGATCCCACAGGAAATACAACGAAACTTTAAAATGCAAAATCGTAGTGCAGAAAGCCAATATCCAATTCACAATGCACGCACTGAAAATATTAAAGTCACTAATAGTATAAAGATGATTAAATAGTCAAGTTTATTAAACTACTAACTAAGCTTCTAAGTAATTTATCTAACGCCAAACTAAGTTTTTGCGTTGCAATTTTCTAATACGGAGAAGACGTCCTCCCCCTTAAAATGATGCTGTGGTGAGTGAAAGATAAAGATTAGTAGGATATTGTGTTGTGCCAAATAGGAACATTGTTATTATTTACCCTCTTTTGAGAGCTATAAAGAACATAACCTATTCTTATGTTTATCTCCTAAATAAATAGTTAGGCTAGGAGGATACTGACTGTCACTCCAGACCTCCCACTTCCCTTCCTCTAAAGGCTAGCTCATGCTTTAGCCTGTCACTCTAAAATCTCCAATTCTATGTCCAATAACATATATTTCTTTATTTATTTGCATTTAAGCACCAAGAACTTTACCATCCATGAGATTTGAATGTGATCTTCACTATTGTTCTAGAATACATAGCCCTTTCAGATCAAATGATTCACAACAAATCTTAACAATTCAGTTGGCCATATTGAAAAGTAAATGAATCACTAAGTGTAATATCATCACAACATTTCGATATGAATTCGACACAACCAATCTAAACCATCACATCACCACTTCTCATTGCAAGGTGAAAGATAAAGAAATCAATTCAGAAGTCATTAGGAAGATAAGACAAAACCAGGATTTTGTATTTAAAAGCAACGTCATACAACCATAAGAAGTAAATATAACTTATCTCAATTTTTTCCCCAAGAAAATCCCTTGAAGTTCATTTGAATTCTCTTCTCTCTTTACAACTCCACACAATTCCAGCTTTAGATGAATAATGGAGAAGAAATCTCTCACTTTCCGCTTTCCTTCTCCTCATACACTCCTTAGAGACAAATCCAACAACTCTCTCTCACACTCTCAAAACAAGATGAAACACTCTCCCCTACACTCACACACCACCAAATTCAGGCACCAAAAGCAGTTTAAATTCTTTTAGAACAAATTTCCTAATAGATTTCCCAAGCACCCCTTCAAAATTCTTCAAAATTCGTCCAAATACATTAAATTTGGGCATAAGTCGGCTTCGGGCACTGCCGACGCTGGATAGGGTGCCGCTGGAGCTCAATTATTCAAATCATCCCATACTCTCTGGAAATGGGCGCCACCGGCGCCCATTCAGGTGTCGTCGGCGCCAGTAGGCAGCTTTGGCCACTTTGTCTCTTTTTGCTCTAAATTTGTTCTTTTTTTGCTTCCATTGGCTCCAAACACCTAAAATCATCATACCTGCAACAAAACAAGAAAAATACCTTCCCTTAAAGTGAAATATCATAAAAAATGAGTAAAAATACATATAAGAAATCCAACATATCTTTGGTGTGTCAAAATCCCCCAAACTTAACTATTACTTGTCCTCAAGTAATTCTTCTACTACATAAAATTATGATTCATGATTGAGAACTTCACTTTAAAGATATCAAAATTTTTGATTTAAATAAATATATTAACAAAACTTTCAGAAAGGTTAAAAAGAATTCATGTCAAGATTATAGGTGCAAGATCTTCTAGTCATCAAGTCTAGGAGTTCTAATCTCATATTTATTTCAAGAATAACTATAACCTGTCACAATAAGTGCACATGGAAGAATAATATGAAAAATAAATCCATTAGAACTATATTAGTAAAGATGCTAATACTTTAAATATAAGTTTAGAAATGTACTTAAATTCTTTCCTTTAAGTTGATTCTATTGAATCCAATTTTTGATTAGGCATCTCCTCAAGCTTCTCCTCACTTATACTTTCTTTTACATTTCTATATATGGATTGTTTTTCAATCCTTTTCTTTTTCTTTTCTCTCTCTTTTTTTTCTTTTTTTTGGGATTGTTTTTCAATCCTTCATTTTCTTTTCAAGTGAGGATTACTATATCTGGATAGCCTTTAATAATTTTGAACTT
>NW_018230918.1:0-1039 GCF_001263595.1 Phalaenopsis equestris | reverse complement strand
TAGAAGCTTTTCTACACATAATATATTAGAGATTTGCAGGTAAAATAAAAGATTTAGAACATGAACTTTAAACATCTACTGCACATATATAACTACTCCAACTTTAAACTAAAGAAAAACACTAACACACATCCATTAATTACAACCACATCACAGTTTTAGTATAGCACAACCATAAAGAAAACATAATATAAATACATATGATCACTGATCCAACATAAACTACAAACACTACAAACACAACAAACTAACACAAACACAACAAACTACCACTCATTACAACAAGCTACCACAAACACAACTAACTACCACTCATCATTACCTCTGACATCCTCTAGGTTGTCAGTTGGCTAGTACAAAGTATGACAATGACAAGTAGGAAATATCACATCAGAGTCTCCTCTATGAATCTAACCGAGCATCATGAAAAGCTATATCGTACTCGACCCTCCTCCTAGTGTACTCATCATTGGCCTCATTCCTTGCTTCTATTCCAGTGATCCAATTATGTAACCTTTCGATGTCACCTTGTTGAATCATCAACTATTCCATAACATCAGAACGAGTATATGTCTTGGATCTCCATCCCACATGAACCACACGAGCTTCATAAGTCTTAATGTTGTCTTTGCTAATAGGCTTCAAAGGATGGACCCATTCTTTGTTGTGATCAAACTCAACTCTTTATAGTACACATAATGTGTGAATTAGGGCAGTATGTTCCAATCCTCCTGCAGTCTCTCCCTTAGCAATAGTGTGTGAATCAGGGCAGTATGTCCTAATCCTCCTGTAGTCCCTCCCTTTGCAATAGTCTCAATACAATTATAAATAATTGCCCCAATATTAATTATCCTTAAATTTTGAATACAAAAATTCAAGATGGCTAAATTCAAGATGGCTCTGATGGCTCTATCTCGAGTAACTTCACTGTGATGATAAGTAGATAGTAGTTTTATAGAAATAATGTAATGCCAGGACTTAGATGCAACATTCAACATAGAAGTAGGAAAATTTATCCTTTGCCTTTGCTTAATTTTCC
>NW_018230917.1:0-385 GCF_001263595.1 Phalaenopsis equestris | reverse complement strand
GCCCGTAGTGGAACAAAAGTTATATCAAATTGCAAAATATCACGACCCATCTTGCTAATCTACCGAAAAGCGTTGGTCGGGTCATTAAATATTGCAATGGATTAAACTTCGAGATAATGTTGACTTTATGAGAAAGCATGTAATGACAGAGTTTATGAACTCCGAAGATTAAAGCAAATCAATGTTTCTCGATCGGAGGATATTTCATTTCCACTAGAATTAAACGACGGTTTAAGTAATAAAGAGTATTCTCTTTTCCTTCATCGTTGACTTGGGCTAAGAGAGCTCCGAAGGAGTCATCCAAAGCTGCAGTATAAAGTATTAAACTTCTGCCCAAAATGGATCATCTGGATCTTCTTTATGTTTGCTTTTGATGACCAAATCA
>NW_018230916.1:0-309 GCF_001263595.1 Phalaenopsis equestris | reverse complement strand
TACATATTATAAATATTTAACTCATCTCATTTCACTAGAATTTCATTAAAGTGGGAAGGATGCTTTTTCACATAAGAAATCTTCATTAGATAAACATAGTTATTAGATTAGTAAATATAGTTAGTAAATTAGTAGTTATTATTCAAAATTTTCATTTTCGTTTTGGTAATAGTTAAGTAATTTAGTTTGGTTAATATCTCAACATTTGAAATTAGTGACAGTGATTTCATTTAATTTTTTGTAAATTTCCTATTAAAATTTATCATTACTAACATACACCTTCCCCTTGGGATCGATATTTGGGGCTTA
>NW_018230915.1:0-370 GCF_001263595.1 Phalaenopsis equestris | reverse complement strand
AGTATTATGAATGCAGTGGGAGATCTTAAGTACCTGTTTGATCACCTTGATTTGAGAATGAAAGAAAACTTTTATCATACTGGAACTTTTGAAGCAGGATTAGTTTGGATGTTTATAGAAAATGTGTGGATCGAAGAAAATTTGACAGATCAATTCCCATACCAATCCTTCTACAACCTATATGTTCATTACCAATCCATGGGAGATATTAGAGGAGGTGAAAGAACTGCAGAAGAAGCGGAATGTCTGAAGACTTTGGATTCTCTATTTGCTTAAGAATATTTATGTATTTGATATAATTTTGTGGATTTGATTTGATTTAGTTTGGTTTTTTATTTTACTTTAGAATTCTGAACTTTGATTATGTGTA
>NW_018230914.1:0-2482 GCF_001263595.1 Phalaenopsis equestris | reverse complement strand
AGTTGATGACAAAATCTTAGACAGCACGTCAAAACCTTGTTATTTTCTTAAATTTTTTTGTTATTTTTTAATTTTTTTTTCTTTTTGGATGCTTCTTGCTTTAATTTAATTGAGAAGGATTATAATACATGAAAAGATATTTAGAAAATAAATATTTAATTACACTTTAATTAGTACATGGCTGCTATTTTTTAAAAAAAGTAATGACGTGTCCCAAATTGTTGAGTGCTTGTCAAATTTATTTGACATCTTAATGAAAATTTTAAAGTTTAGTCATGAAATATAATTATTTTATGGCAACAAGATAATTGAGGGGCCATTTTTTATTATGAATATCTTTAAATTTGTGATGCAATACACAAATGTTCTTGTAATTACATAGCAATACACATTATTCTCTGACAACTTATGATTACATAGTTACATTATTCTGTTTGGGGTAGCCGCATCTTATTAATAACTTGTCGAAAAATAATATGTTGTTCAAAAAACTGTTATGACAATTATATATATATTGGAATAGCCAGACCGCATATAGAAAGTTATCACCGCACATAGTCAGGAAGGTGTGAAAACACTGATTTCAGTGATTTAAAAATGCTGCTTTTTGAATAAGCTACCAAAACACAATTTACCCAAAAGGGTATGGATGCATTTTCAAAACGCACCACACCAAATAAGTTGCGCCAAACGGGCCTTAAATTTGTTTATATGAATAGTTATTCAATCATTATAAACACAACAAATAAATTATTAAATTTATCATAAATCCTTCATGATTAAGTTATTATAATTTTTTCTTACATTTCTATAAATTATTGCATGTCATCAAATAATAATTTTACATGTCACAATCTTATCTTCAATGATAATAGGCTTTGCACATCACCCTCCATAATACAATCACTCCATGAAATACTAAATTTATCATTATTTATAAAACAACATCTTCTATTCACTATATGAGAAATTAAAATTGCCTAACATTATTTTTGAATTTTAGGGAAGGTTTGCATGCATATCACTTTTGCAATTACATATCTAACACCTAAATTTTAATTTTTACATATATGTCATTTTACATATATGCATCTCTTTTAAAAGTAAAAATAGTGATATTTTTATATGATATGAAACATTTGGGGGGTATAAATTCAGAAAAAAGGGAAAGTCTAGGTGTTATATATGTAAATACAAAAGAATTGGGTGCTATGAATGTAAATGGGAATATCCTACTCATCGGTCATATAATATAATTACTTTTCAATCTCATGTCTATTATTGCCACGCATTTTAATTTAAAATCACATTCAATTGCTCAATTTGACCCTCAATAATTTTCCTGCCACCTTGCACTTACATCCAAACAATTAAATAAATAAAATAACCACTAAATTATTAAATATTCATAAAATTTTTTATTTACAATATTTCTTGGATTCTCTTCCCCCATAAACATCAACCCTGAAAACTATTTCTTCATACATATCTTCAAATGAGCATTGTTTTCTATATAATCAACAAATTCATGAACACAATATAAAATAAAAAGAAAGATTTACATACATACCACTTAATTCTTATGTATTTACATATCAAATACATAAATTTTAATTTTTACGTACATGACGTCTTATCTATGTATAAAAAGATGCATTCGCTTTATAAAAGTGTGAATGGTGGCATTTTTTATGTTGTATGAATGATTTTGGTGGTCTTAATGTAACAAAAAAAACAAAGTTTACGTGTTAGATATGTAAATAAATATGAATTTGGTGGTATATAGGTATAATGGTGTTTTTAATGTGATATTAAAGATCTAGTGTTGTAGAAGCAATACAATAAAAGGTTTAGATTGACATGTAAATACACAAGCAAGAATAGTGTGGTGTGTTATTTATAATTACTACTATAACCTTTTGGAGCCATAAATTTACACATGGAAGTGTGCGTTTCACTACTAAAAGTAAACAATAATGGTAATTTTATCGCAACATTAAAAATTTGGGTGCTATGCATGAAAATTTAGGTGCTAGATACATAAATATCCAGGAATTGTATGGTATGCAGGTAGATTTCCTGATACAATATCAGTACAAGGTAATGAAGATTAGAAGTAGCTTAAGGTTTAGGCAGTTTAAAAACCGTTTGAAATCAATTAATTACTGTAGGTGAATGAGTGAAGTGTCAAAATAGTCCCAACCATTTACCTGAGATCATTCTAGTCCCAGTTCAAAAAAGCTTTAAATTAGTCCCAAATATTTTTAGTAAGGCTAAAATAATCCACACTGGAACTATTAAATTGATACTTTTTATAAACTCGGGATTAAAATGACACGCTGCAAAATGATAGAGGACCATTTTGACACATTACTCCTTTGAAAATAAATCCCAAAAGCATCCTTCCAAGTAGTAAGCAATACCCTTGTGATGCAAAAACATGAAAATAGTTTTAAGGAAAATAGCTCTGTAATTGTGTTAT
>NW_018230913.1:0-394 GCF_001263595.1 Phalaenopsis equestris | reverse complement strand
AATTATAATTATTTAATTTAATGATTATTTAAATAAAAAATGTGTTTTAATTACAAGAATTATTTTTAATATTTTTATTAAATCCCTCTGAGTTTAAAGAACTTAGGGAAATAAATTTTTATATTTTTATGATTTTTAATTCATTTATTATAATTATTTTAATGGGAAAAAAGGAAAATACATTTTTAGGCCTTTAAAAATTTATTATTAACTTAGAAAAATTGGGAAAAATATTTTAATGAGTCCCTAGTGTTCAGGAAACAATTAGAAATATTTTGAAATATTTTTGTATTTTTAGAATTTTTATTTATTCTTAATTCAAAATATAATTCAAAAAAAAGTATTTTCTCAAAAATATTTTTTATTTTTTTAAGTGCTCCTGATCACAAGGAAC
>NW_018230912.1:7248-7595 GCF_001263595.1 Phalaenopsis equestris | reverse complement strand
TAGAACTAAATTACTTCTTTCGCATAACTCCAAAAATTTTTCAAGATCTTCTAAGCATGCGTCAAATGATGTTCCAAATGCAGAGAAATCATCCATAAATACTTCTAATCCATCGTCAATTAACTTACTAAATATAGACATCATACATCTCTGGAATGTTGCAAGTGTATTACATAATCTGAAAGGCATTCTTCTAAAAGCAAAAGTTCCAAAAGGACTAGTAAATGTTGTATTTTCTTGATCCTCATGAGCAATAGGAATTTGATGGTAACCGGTATATCCATCTAGAAAGAAAAAATATTTGTGCCCAGCAAGTCTATCTACTATTTGATCTAGGAATGGTAGAG
>NW_018230912.1:6257-7191 GCF_001263595.1 Phalaenopsis equestris | reverse complement strand
TTAATTCATTATTTTCTTTTATTTCAACAGTCACTCCTCTTTTCTTAGGTACACAATGAATTGGACTTACCCATGCACTATCTGAAATAGGATATATAATCCCAGTGTCTAACCATTTCAAAATTTCCTTTTTTACTACCTCTTTCATTATAGTGTTTAATCTCCTTTATGGATCTACTCTTGGTTTATATTGTTCATCTAATATAAATCCGTGCATACAGATCGAAGGGCAGATTCTTTTAATATCCGCTAATGTCCAACCAAAAGATTTCTTGTATCTTTTCAATGTAACTAACAGTTTTTGTTATTGTAAATTATTTAATTCTGAAGATACAATAACAGGTAATGTAAATGAGTCTCCCAAAAACACATACTTCAAGTGGTTAGGTATTGTTTTCAACTCAAGTTCAGGTGGTTTTATAATTGATAGAAATAGATTCTTGTCAGCATTTTCTGTAATATCCAACATCTCAAATCTTTCTTGAACATAATCTAATTCCTTATTTTCTAACTTATCCAGAATAATTTCATCATTTTCTTCATATTGTTCTTCAAAATGCTCTTCTTTTACAAAATACTTTTCATTTTCAAAATGTTCTTTAAAATGTTCATTTAGTAAATGTTCAATAATTTCCATGCGAAAACATTCATTATCTCTCTCAACAGTAGGGTATTTCATAGATTTCGCAATGTTAAAAGTTACTTCTTGATCATTTATTCTCATAGTTAATTCTCCTTATTGAACATCTATCATAGTTTTTCTAGTAGCTAAAAATGGTCTCCCTAAAATGATAGGTATTTCTTTATCTTCCTCCATATCTAGAACAATGAAATCCACAGGAAAGATAAATTTGTCTACTTTTACTAACACATCTTCTATAACTCCCTTAGGATATGTAATTGATCGATCTGCTAACTGAAGAGTTACAAAAGT
>NW_018230912.1:2828-3263 GCF_001263595.1 Phalaenopsis equestris | reverse complement strand
GCTTCACCAATTCAAATCACCATTTCACAAATCTCGAGACAAAGAGAAAGACAGAGAAAACTACTCAGAACTTATGGGGAAAACACAACAAAACTCAGAATTCATATATAAAATCAAAGCCATACAAACTATAACAAGTAAATAACTTATCTCTAATTTCTCCCCAAGAACACTCCTTGAAGTTCCTCTGAATCTCTTCCTTTATTTACAGCACACGGAATTCCTCTTCGAAGTAGCAAGGAGAAATAAATCTCTCACTTTCCCTCCACTCTTACAATTTCTCGACAAATTCCTCACAGATACACACTCTAGCAAGCTCTCTATATACTAATGGAACATATCTAACCTCCAGGACTCCTTTATTTCATTCAAAATCTTCTCTTTAAGGATGTGGAAGAGTTTTCCCAAGAGTTTCTTATGCACCCCTCCACAATC
>NW_018230912.1:0-2798 GCF_001263595.1 Phalaenopsis equestris | reverse complement strand
CCCCGCCGTCGGCGCCCTTGATGGCGTCGTCGGGGGTCTTCTGGAGATTTTATCATGTAGCCTCGGGAAAAGCTCGCCGTCGGCGCCCTAGTGCAATTCTCCACATTTTGGTCCTTTTTGCTCCAAATTCGCTCTTTTTTGCATCTTTTTGCTTCATTGACCTTAATTCATCATTCCTACAACAAAACATCAAAAACACATTTCTTTAAAGTGCAATATCATTAAAAACAGTATAAAAGAGATACAAAAATCTCAACATATTTTACTTTGGTCACATGTCCAGCCATCTTCTTCTTTAAAAATTTTTAGTTCCCTAAGTGTTAGATAGACATTTTGGTAAACTCTTAATTTTGCTAGTTCCCTAGGTTTTTTAAGCCCAAAAAATTTTGAACTTTTAATAAGCATAGTGTTAATTTATTTTATATATTTTTTGAGAGAGACATAAAAAATTTAGATCCATAAACAAAATGAGAGAAGAAATGCTTTTCATTTGAGATTATTGGTACAATTAAAGATGCAATAGGTTTAAGGAAAGCATCTTTTGAGCTCTTTCCTGCTCCAAGTATGAGGGACCTCATTCCCTACGTAGATTCTTATTTGTACACTTTGGGTCCTACATTGCGGTCGATGATGTAAGGACCGCTCTGTGTTTGGTATAGCTTTTTGAACACCTATCCTCACGTCGTAAAATCAACTTTTTTCAATATCAAGTCTCCGGCAGAAAAAGTTTTCTCCCGGATGTGTCGATTTTAGTATGAAGCAGCTCTCATCTTGATTTCCTCCGGCCAAAGAGTTGACTTTACTCAGACTTCTTCTGCAATATCTAACGTGAGCATAGCTCCCTCACTACTTTCTTCCAAGCATTTAGGTAGATATTTCTCATTGAACGTTGTAGTCGCGATGTCCCTCTGGCCGTGGTGGTTGTATTTTACCAATATTTTACCGACAACATAGCTTCCATTCCATGTAAGATCATGAATGGTGTTTGACCGATCACGGTGGACATGGTTGTTGGGATGACCCCTAATACAGACGTGAGTATATCCACCTAACTCCCCTTTTCTATTTCAACTTTTTTCCTTAATAAATTGAGAATAATATTATTGGCTATTTCGGCTTGGCCATTGGTCCAAGGGTGATTGACTGAGGCAAATTTACAGTTTATCCCCTGGTTGGCAAAAATCGCTAACATCTTTGTCCACAAACTGTATCCCATTATCTGTGATGATAATAAGTGGTGGTTGTAGTGATAGGCAAAAGATTTGGCTTTGATTCACTTCAAAAAATATTCCACCACCACTAGGGTTGTTAAAAAAGCTCTTTTTTCTCGAACAACTCGTGTTCGACTCATTAAGTAGCTCTTGTTTGGCTCGTTCGTTAAGTAAACGAGTCGAAAATGAACAAATCTTTAAAGCTCGAATTATAAACAAGTCGAACACGAACAACTCTTTGTTCGCTCGTGTTCGGTTCGTTTTTAGCTCAAAATAAATAAATAAATAAATATTTAATTATTTATATAATAATATATTACATATATTATTTATATAATAATATATTATATATATTTATATCTAAGTTTAAATTGTAATAGCTCGTGTGGTAATGTAGTTATGCGCATTTTTTTCTATGTATTTTGTCTAGGTTTGAATATTATACATTTAAAAAATATATTATTTTTATACACATTTTTATACCTATTTTTGAGATATTGCGCTTTAATGAAAGATATTTGTGTGTTTTTTCATTAAGTACAACTAAAAATGTGAAAAATGATAAAGGGAGTGAAAAAAGATCAAATAGGGAGCAAAAATGGTGCAAAAGTATTTTGGCGCCTAAGCGTTAGATCTGGTGCTTAAGAGCAGGTGAAATAGAGAATGTCGCGTCTAAGTGTCAGAGGCCCTGCGCTTAAGCGCCAGTGATAGTTACTTGACAAGTTTAATTTTTTTGAATTGATTTTGATGAATTTCAAAGGGACATTTGAGGTACCTATTGGCTCAAAAGGGTGGTTATGACCACTAGAAACAAAAATATGGTTAAAAGACTTGTGAAAGGAGGCATCCTTTGGAGAATACATCGAATTTGGACACATTTTAAAGCAATACCAAGGCACCTCTTGGAAAACTATAAAAAGAGAGGCTTGGGACTTTTGAGGTGTGTTGTTTCTAGTCTCCTCAAGGGATGCTTCTAGTCTCTTTAAGTGTTTCTTTTATATTCTTCTTTGTTATGATTTCTGAGAGAGGCTGTAAGACACCAGTATCTATCTTTATTTTAGTTTTAATTTATAGTTTTAGAGAGTTAAGAGTTTGTAAGAAGAGAAGAGATTCAAAGGAACTTCAAGAGTTTGGTGGAGGATTTGAGATAAGTTTTTATCGTTTTGTTACTATATTTGGTTTTACTTGAGACTTCTTGTTGGTTTGACAATGATTTTTGCTTTTAAACTGAAGTGAGGTTTTGTTTTTTCCATGAATTTTGAGTAGTTTTCATTATCTTTTTTTCCTTATAATGATAAGTAATTAAGTATTGGAAAGTAATTAAAGTACTGGATGGAAGTTGTGGAATGTATTGATCTTTAATGTTGGAAGAAGTTGTGATGATTCAACTCCATGTACTTCATTTACTTTTTGATTTGGCCCATCAGGGAAATAATCTATGAAGGGTGTAGAGTTAGATTACTTTAATGTGACAAGTTAAAGCCCCCAAGTTGGTTTATTATTTTAGGTTTTAATACACTATGTTAGCCCCCAGGTGGAGGGAATCTAGAGGGAGAGCTGGTATCTTCCTTGCCTAGTCGGTCTTTA
>NW_018230911.1:0-2837 GCF_001263595.1 Phalaenopsis equestris | reverse complement strand
AAATATCAATATTTTACCCTTCAAATATATATATATATATATATCTTATACAAAAGTAAACTACATAAATAAGGCGATTTGCATGTAAATATTAGAATTTTGACGTTAGACATGTAAATACATACGAATTAAGTAATATATAAATAAATCTTCTACAAAGTATTAGTTGTGTAAGAAATAAAACTAAAATTTAGGTGTTAAATATGTTAATACACGGCTGAGTTCAACGCACGTAAATCTTTAAATAAAACAAATCTTCTATCATGACTAGAAAACCTATACGACAGAACAAAATTTTAGTTCACGACAGATTTGAAAGCAAATAACTGATGACATACATTATGCATATCATTTTGAACTTCATATTAAATTCAAAAAAGTAAAAAAAAAAAAAATCCTAAAATAGGTCTACTTTAAAAAAGCATAATTTATGATTAACTTAAATAGAGTAAAACCTTTGAAAATTATCAAAAGGCCTAATGTTAATGCTAAAGCAAGTGCCTGCATCAAATTAAAGGTATGTCTGGAGCAACTTATTTGGTGCGGTGACGTTTTAAAAGCGCTGAAAATAATATGTGACAGCTTTTTAGCTGCGGTCTGATTTTTTTCAAAAAAAAAAATAAAAATTTGTAATTGCCACCGAACCTAACTTATCAACAAATTATTTTTAATCAGTTCATCAGCAAATTATTTAATAAGCTGTAGCTGCCCCAAACAGATCATAAAAATGTTTAATCTATCAACGAATTAAGCCAAAAATGTTATCGTTGCAACGGTTTTAAATCATATCAAAACTTGCTAATTTCAGATACGAGGCACAATGATAAAAGTTAAAAAACAATGATTTACTTCCATCACGAACAAGCATGAACAGTGACATTTCAAATACACTATACAAGTTTTTCATTACACAGGGAACCAGCGGCATTACCATAACAGGTTTTCAAGGAACTCGGGTCTGGTGATGCTCACCAATCTGTATATGGCAATGACACTTCAAAGATCACCTAATTTGCTTCATTTCCCTACCTTTCTAAGCAAATGAGGCATTTCAGGGTTTGGTGACGCTTCAGTCTCCCTGTAAGCAGTAAAGTTGGCGAATGTTGCCTGAAGCTGCAAAAGCACATAAATATTAAACCAGGATGATGGTTTTATTACAATGAAAGAGCTCGATATATGCCATACAATTATCATGTATTTACCTAACGCCTAAACATCTATATTTACATTGCATAACATTCAAATCTTTAACGTCACATCAAAAATACTACCATCACTATCTTTTAAAAGTAAAATACACCATGCATAGATTTATGACACCGAAGTGTTTTAAGTGTAAATATCAAACTGTGAGTGTTAGATATGCAAGTACATGAGTAAATATGTAAATACATGAGGATAGTGTGGTACATATGTAAATTTCCCAATTGTTAAATGCAATTATAATATTTGAAAATATTTAAATCCGATAAAGGAATGAATTCTACCAAGAAGCTAAGACCGGAAAGAGTTTAACAAATTGAATGCATAATAAAAGAAATTTAGATTTATCAGTTTGCTCTCATATGTAAACAGCAAAAAATGTACCAAATTGTTCACGTTATCAGCCTTGAGGAATGGTTATGGAAACTTTCATTTATTAAAGTTCCCAAATTGTTCGAGTTCATATAAATTAAAAAAAATTAAAAAAAACAAACAAACAAACACACAACCACTATAGGAAGTTCACATCAGAAATTAGCAGAGCACAGCTGATTGCTCGAAGAATAAATAGAAGTGCCTGAGCTGCGGAAAATAATTAATTCCTTATCAAATGTTATATTACTTAGAAGCTAAGAGCCTATTTGGGATCACTTTTATTTTTTTTAATAACATATTTATTTAGTACAAATTTTAAGGGATTCTATTTTTTATTAAAAAAAATTGCTTGCTTTTAAAAACATTCAAAATATCTCGAAGTTGTTTTTAGTGCTTTTAGAAAAAGTAAAACATGGTATAGCATATCAAATATGATCTATTTTAAGTAAAAATATTAAATAAAATAAAACAACAAATAAAAAATGATCCCAAACGACTCCTAAATGTTTCAATAAGTACTTGGATTTATATTTAGCAATAGAAGCAATGCCTATATTCAAGTATGAGCTTCACTTTTGAGTGGGGACAATGGAATTTTGGTTTTCCAAAATCATGGTAGAAAATAAAATATTATTATGCCTAGAAGATCCACTATGAATGCACATTTTGACTTTCAAGAGTAGCGAAATGATATTCACAATGTTTTCATTAATCATAAGAAAACTTGATTAAGCACCTCAAAAATTTATAAGATGGGCGTCAAAGAAAAAAGCAGGCAGGAAAAGACACTAAAACCATACTTTCTCCAAACTTAGTCTCATTTATGACAGTACAAACCTATTTATGGAGAAGCATACCAAAGACCTTGACTTCTAAAAAACTAATTTACAGAACTGGTATAGGGAATCTATTTTTGTAAAGGAAAAGTACACCATCTGCTTAAAAAATATGCAAAGAACAGGAATTTCTTTGATGGATGGCTCCCTAAGGCTCAATACAATGTGTGACGCCTAAGTGATTAAAATTTAGGTCCCGTAAGTCATTTTAGCAGAATTATTGTTGTCCATTGGGTAGGAGTAAAGGCTTACTTTACAGTGGAACCAACCACCAGTCTTGATTTGTATAGAGATTACGGAGGAAAAAAAATTTTGGCTCAAAATTCTCCAATGGGGTGCGCATGGATCATGATAGCTTAAATGCAAATAATTTCTAAATTTCAAACTGAACTTCAAACCAGCGTTCAACTAAAGTTTCATCAC
>NW_018230910.1:0-1053 GCF_001263595.1 Phalaenopsis equestris | reverse complement strand
GTGGAACTTTTCTTTAATTTGATTAGATTAAAATTGCTTTACGACAAAAGAGAAGAATTAAGTTCGACGATTCTTGCTTCGTCAATGCGATGGCTCAAACAAAAATCACTTCCATATTTAAAGGAAAGAAGTGCATACAATATCAAGTTTTTGAAAGTTTGGGAGGAGAAATCCAACGAGTTATTGTCGAGCGGAGGTGGGAAAACTTTTGTTACACCAGCAATAAAGCTGATGCAAATGTTGTGAAGGAGTTCTACGCCAATCTGATTTATTCTGATGACGGAATTGTTCAAGTGCGTGGATTCCCTGTTGAGTTTACTGCCACCCGCATCAACACTTTCTATGAAGACCCAGACTCTTACCGTTTATGAATCCTTTAGTACAATGGAAGGCCCCCTCAATGATGTGATCAACTTTCTCACTGATGGGACAGGAACATGGAAGATAAAGCAGCGAGAAAGGGTAAATTTTTCTGCTTCCATATTGAATGCCACCTCTAAGGCGTGACACTATTTCATTTCCTCTACTCTGTTACCGACCTATCACCATAGTGAGATAACTAGAGATAGAGCTATTCTGAATTTTTGTATTCAGAATAGTAAATTTATAAATGTGGGGAGAATAATTCTTAAGAATATATTGACTACGGCAAGGAGTGAGACTAGTGGAGGTCTAGAACATCCTGAACTTATTTATACGATTTGCAAACTCTCTAGAGTAGAAATTTGAGATGAAGAATGGGTTTATCCTATGAAACTCATTAGTAAAGCTAATTTGAAGACTTATGAATCCCATGAGAAATGGAGAACTGGGAGTAGAAGTTAAGAACCCTCTACTAGTAGAGATGTCCCCTCTACAAGTTATGACCTTCCACCTTCTAGTTCCCCTACCCTCTCTGATTTGATGAATGAGTTGACATTGCAACGGAAGATCATAGAATTGATAAGTGAAAGGATTGGATGTTTAGAACGTCGACACAATTCTGATAGCGAGTACCTACAGAGGCATTCAAATTTTTAGGTTGCCTATTATGAAGCTCAGGCCCGACTGCCG
>NW_018230909.1:0-442 GCF_001263595.1 Phalaenopsis equestris | reverse complement strand
CTCTGAGCATGACCCTGAACCACTTTGAAGATTTCATGAAACATTTGAGTTCATTTAGAACTTATCATATCGTTCTATTAATCATCCAAGGTTAAACTAAGGTTATTCCATTGCTCAATGAAACTTTATGTTCTATTTATCTCAAGGTTAGGAAACTCCATTAATCAATTGATATTTCATTTAAGAGTTATGTGGGTGGGTGCCTCAAAGGCAAGTTTGAGTCATAAAATATTGTGGTTCCCACAATTAAAGTCAGGCTTACAATATTTAAAGATTTTAATCACCAATCATAATATCTTCTAAATTCAATCAATTAAGTTTAGACATCGAGCCTAGGTCACTACCAAGCGATTAATAATCATAATTGGGGAAATTGAGGGTGGTTAAAATTTTGGTTTAAGCGACAGATGTTCTTACTAAAAGATCACATCATTACTAATTT
>NW_018230908.1:6369-6716 GCF_001263595.1 Phalaenopsis equestris | reverse complement strand
AGTGGTGTTTCAAGGATGTTCGATGTGATTATGTTGATTTCTCTAATCCTTTTTTAGTCAATTTTTGATTTAGCCTAAGTCATCACTAAGCCCTTAAGACCTAAGTGAGTGTCTTAATTAGTTTTGAAAAGGGTTAAGCTTTAAGTGGTCATGATTCATGATTTGAATTTTATTTGAAAATTAAGGTAGGGGTATTAAATTGATTAATTTATTGACTTCAAAAGTTATACCCTTAAGTCCAGGATCATTTAATTTTAATAAACTTCCAATTCTTAATAATTTAGAAATTTATTAATCTTATCTTTTTAATGAGAAAAGTGAAATTGGTTTCTACCAATTAACCCCTT
>NW_018230908.1:0-2845 GCF_001263595.1 Phalaenopsis equestris | reverse complement strand
ATTTTGGTAATTAGGGGGTGTTTTAGGGGTAAAAGGCCAAGATGGGTATTTTGGTAGAGTTGAGGTACCAATCATCACCAATAAGCCATGGACCAAAGGAGACCCCATTTTGGGTCCTCTACATAGTGGTCTTAGCTAAAACATAACCCTAGGGCTAGTAGGTTTAGGGGACCATCTACATGAGTATCCAAAAAGATCAAGGGATCTAGGTTAGAAATTTGAGTTCAAGGTTGTGAGCGATTGTGGGTGCGGATTAGTGTAGTGAGTGTCTTAGCTCCAGACCAACACCCAAGGTCAACCCTAAGGTCTAGCAATCCTAAGGGTGACTCATCTTGAGTTTCCCCCATAGTGACCCCACCTACTAAGTACTACCAGACCAACATGTGGAACTTCAGGTTGAGTAAAGAAGAGGGTAGAATTTCTAATGGTGAGGGTGCCGTGTCTATTTTTCTAGGAATAGTCAACAGGAAGAGTCCTATGGCTAGACCCTAGGCTACTAAGGAGGAAAAAACTAAACCTCAACAAAAAATGAGGTCAACATTGGCCCACGAGACTTGCCCCTCTTTTAAGAAGTTTCATTATTGCTACCTTTCTTTGTCAAATTCTTCTTCTTCTTCTCCAATTTTTCATGTTGGAGTGTAGGAGTTTCAGTTGATTCCATCTTTACAGACTATATATCCCTCTGACAGAACTCATGATTCAATAGTATTGTAGTCATTTCGCCAAAATTCAAGATCTCATTCCCATGAATGAGTGTCATAGTGAATTTTTCATACTCTTCTGGAGCGAATTCAACAGAGAAAGTGTCTTGCCTTCATCTTCAACCTCTTCATCCAAATTTAATAGATCTACCAATCGTTTAGTGAAGTCATTCATGTGCTCGTCAATCATAACTTCCATCTTATTTGAAATCTGTAGAGTGAACATTTCATATGGAGACGGTTCTCTACAGTCTTCTTGAGATATTCCTTCTCTAGCATTTTCCACAATTTTCCTACAGAAGTTTCTATCATCACCCATATTTGATCTCTTAGGTCAAGCAATTTTGGATCAAGTCATAAGCACTATGTTCATCTTTAACTTATTTCTCTTTGACATCTCTTCAAGACATTGCTCACTATCCAAAAATTCTTCTAAATTTAGATAACACAACACATCCATCACCTGACATCATTACATACCAAAGTTACATTTGCCAGCAAATTTTGTCAAATCTTTTTGACAAGACGTGTAACTACCTACCTGATGAATCAACTTCTCCATTGTCATAGTGAACACTGAAAAACCTAATATTGTGTTATCAATGATGGATACCACTATCCCAAAAAAATTACTCTAGTAGAATATCTCAGAAAGAAAAAAAGAAAAAAAAATGATTATTTGAAGTCCTGATGCAATTTTTTTTTCCAAAAATAGCATGAAGATTGCACCTCTTCCAACACATTTAAAACAGTTGGAATCTCAATAAATCCAACAAATGATGCACTAAAAATAATGTATAGAAAATGTTTGATCAGCTATTTTTGCACGGGTTTTTGGAATTTTGAGTCGCAAAAAATATAAAATAAAGAAATTAAAAATTTCATAAACAATTCATGAATTATTTGAATATTGTCACATTTCTTGTATTTTTATTAAATCCAAACGAAATCTCTCCCAATTTACATGCCAAGATATGTTGGAATTTTTGAATTAGGATACACTGCTTGAATTTAATTAGAATGGCTTTTTCTATATATTAAGCTTATTTAAAATAGATGTAAATATTCAAATGCCAAGATTTTAAAAGAAGCATATTTATAAGTAGAATATGGGGAAGGAGTTCCTCGAAAATAATAATAATAATAATAATAATAATAATAATAATAATAATAATAAAAGGAGCATATATTAAAATTTCACTTTTTTTCATAAAAGGCCCCCTTGGAGGCGTTTCTTGTAAAATAATTTTTTTTTAAAATGTATGATATTTTATTGATGATAATATAAATATTAATATATATTAAGTATTATTATAAGTAGATTTGTTAATATTCTTTACATTAATGAAAATATTAAATTTGTTAATCAATATTTATATTAAGTAAATTTTAATTAATCAAAATATATAATTGAACAAAATTAATCAATAAACAAAATATGAAATTCATAAAATTTATTAAAATTTCACTTCTTTCATAAAAGGCCCCCTTGGAGGCGTTTCTTGTAAAATAATTTTTTTTTAAAATGTATGATATTTTATTGTTGTAATATAAATATTAATATATATTAAGTATTATTATAAGTAGATTTTATAATTATTCTTTAGATTAATGAAAATATTAAATTTATTAATTATTTTTTAGATTAATTAAGATTTAATTAATCATTTTTTA
The DNA here is from genome assembly GCF_001263595.1 of Phalaenopsis equestris. Classification (NCBI taxonomy): domain Eukaryota; kingdom Viridiplantae; phylum Streptophyta; class Magnoliopsida; order Asparagales; family Orchidaceae; genus Phalaenopsis; species Phalaenopsis equestris. The sequence goes on along the minus strand of NW_018230908.1, from coordinate 470 downwards.
AATAATTGAACAAAATGAATTAACAAACAAAATATTTCTTAAAATTTATTTCATATTAAAATATTATCGTAATAAAATGTTTATAAAAAATATTTTCTTCTTCGTCGGGGTGGAATGACGCTTGAGCTCAGTATATATTGAGATGGTGGTCGCAATGGTTGGTATTGCAACTGATCTTCTTGAAAATTTTTTTCGAGATTATCATCTTCAATTGTATCTTTCGTAGTTTGTTGTGTCATCCAACAATTTTCTTCACTGAGACTTGGTATTGAAAAAAATTGAGGTGTACTGAAATTTATGCTTACATCAGAAATAGATGCAGACATGTGAATGTACGAAATCCAAGTTTCCACCAGCAGTAATTGTTCGCTGCAAGACCTATCATGGACCCTCATATGCCAATGGCAATGCATTGCTAGAGCATACCTGAGGGTTCTGCATAACTGAATGATCTCTTAAATACTAATTGG
>NW_018230907.1:3641-5737 GCF_001263595.1 Phalaenopsis equestris | reverse complement strand
TATACCACACAATTGTTATGAGAATGATTTTTTTTGTGTGTAATATTTAAATTGATTAGTTATGTGTCGCACTTATATTTCAAAAATAAATAATTAATTTCTAATATGAGTTCTTATAATTGAATTTATATTGAGGATAGTGGAGTCTAATTAAAAGTTAAGTAATAAATCACATATTAAACCCATCTCAAAATAATTAAATAAAAAATAAAAAAAAAAATTATCATAATCAAACTCAAGTGAATATATCTTAGCTCATATTATGACCCCCAAATACTTAATTTATTTAGGATTTATTTAGGGCAGCTGCAGTTTATTGAATAATATGCTGATAAGGTGATTAAAAATAATCTGCTGATAAGCTAGATGCGGTAGCTATTACAAATTTTTATTTTTTTTGAAAAAGTCAGACCGCAATCAGAAAGCTGCAACCGCCCTAGACATGTGCGGTGTGAAAACACTGTTTTCAGCTTTTTGAAAACGCATAAGCTGACAAAACACAGTTTACCCAAACATGTCAGGTGCGTTTTCAAAACGCCGCCGCACCAAATAAGCTGCCCCAAACAGACCCTTAATCATCTTTATAATTGAATAACACTAAAAATGGCAATTGATTTATGTTTTTTGTAAATTAGTCCTGAATAATTTTTTAGTCTTACAAATATTGGCGTTGCGCACATAATTATTTGCAAATAAAAATTTACACAATTATTTTCTAAATATTATTACTAAATATGACTTGTTAGTCAGCAATGTTAATAATTGGCAGCATTCTTTTCAAACCCTAATAAATAGTTATGTGAATAGAAAATTTTCTATCAAGAAATCAAGTAATTTGTAGTTTTCAGAAATGAGCAGACTTATTGATGCACTCACTGTTCCAGCAGCAGTAGAGCTTGCTGCAATCGTTAGAAATAAAATCATACAACTTATGAGTTAAACTTAATAAACATTATAAACTTAATTACACTGTTCCAGCAGCAGTAGAACTTGACGAAGTGCATCTGCAATCATTAGAAATAAAATCATCCAACTTATGAGTTAAACTTAATAAACATCATAAACTTAATTATAAGAAAATATGTATGTTTATATATATTAATCTTCATTAATAGCAGCACTTACTTAAGAAGAATGTGATTATAACTTTATGTCTATGACTAATGAATTTTTTTTATTTTTTTGGCTGAGCGAGCACTCGAACAAAGGTGTGTAACCGAGCCAACAAACTTGTGAACCAGCTCAAACTCAACTCGGTTCATTGCCCTTGAAGTGAGCTTGATGGGCTAACAAATCAAACTCAAGCCTACCCCAAATCTGCTCATTAGCTCCTACGCTAGTTGGTTTTACAAAAAATATTAATATACTAAAATATATAAAAATTCAAAACCTCAACCTTAAAATATTAGAAATTCTTTAAGAACAATATTTTATATTTTATATCCCCAAATCTGCTCATTATCATTTCATTATAATAGTACCAGTTAATAAATTAATATTATTTTTTTCTCTTTCATAGTGAACAAACCAGCTTGCGAGTTGGGACTTTGAATCGTAGACATAAGCTCGAGTTCAAACCCGAGCTTGAACTCGATTAATCAATCAAACTCCATGTCACGATTTGCCATATTTAAGAAATTGGCAAGGCAAGCATGAGATGGAAGATTCTAAAGAAGACCATAATCTAGAGAGCCATTCAAGGAAATCTAGAAAATTCCACCACATTCCAGAGTATGTTAGATAGAAAAGCTCCAAGAATAATTTAAGAATAACCTAGAAAGGTCTGGGGTCATATATGTATATGTGAGAATTGTGTAGAACTATCTAGAAACTAGACAACTCTAATGTAGACTAGAAAGTTTTTTGAGGCTTGGGGAGGACTATAAATAGGATTCTCTTCCCCTCATTTGGGGGCATTCAAGCATTCATCCAAGAAAAACATTACAAGCTTTGAAACATTCAAGTGTTGCAATTTATCTTTTTTAGTAAAGTGTTCATTTCTCCAATACTTCTCTCTATTCTTCTTCCAAGACTGTTGTGTGCTCACAAATCCAAGTGTTGTGAGGGTTAGACTGATTCAGTGCCAAGAAAGAGTG
>NW_018230907.1:0-2822 GCF_001263595.1 Phalaenopsis equestris | reverse complement strand
GAACACGAACCGATCTCGAACACGAGCTATTTCGAACGAGCCAAGCCTGAGCTCGCTCAAGCTCGACTCGTTTACAGCCCTAGTGACTACTCCAGAAGTTTTTATGTGGAAAACCCGTAATGAGAAAAATCACGGGGTCGGGTCTAGTTGCGAAAATCGACTATTAATTGATGATCACAGAAATCCCTTATCCCACATACGAGATATGATAACTATATTTTTCAGATTACGACGTTGACTGTCTAGTTGGTGGCGATTGATGACGGTTGGTTGGTGGCCGGTGGGTGGAGGTTGACTACGATCGGTGATGGTCTTCGACGGTCGGCGATGGTCGACTGCGATCGGCGGTGGTCGACGACGGAGGTCGGCGGTGTTCGACGATGATTAACGTTGATGCTGAACTACAGCTTCTCCTCATAGTCTCAGGCTCTCTCTCCATACTTCAGCCCCTTATTAGAGCTTCCAGTTCTCTCTGAAGCTTTCAGTCCCCACCATGAGAGGGATGAAATTCTATTTATAGTGTTATGGGTGCAATTAATGCAAGAATATGAACCAATTTGATTGAACGGTCTGGAGAGCTTCTCTCGATCATACAACTTTTAATGGACACTTGAGTGTCATAATGATATCAGAATTGAGTGATCTTAAGCTCGTTGGATTTGTCTCGTCGAGACGTTTGATTAGAGTATAAATTTGACAGCTTTGCAATCCGTTTGACCTTCCAATATGTCCAAAGATCTTCCAAAAGTAGTTTAATGACTTGATTCGGGCTTAATTTGACTTAAATTGGACTAACTTTGATATCATTAGGTTCATCTCATCAAACCGGTTTGTTTGGCCAAAAGTTTGTTGAAATCAAAGCTCTATATGACTTTTTTTCAAGATTTGAATGTTACATTTTTAAAATATCATCTCGAGATTCGTGTCGGATGATGAAAATGTGTTAGTATCAATTTTTATTTTATATATGATATATATTTTAATTTATTTATATTTATTATTTTTAAACTATATTTAAGAGTGTCCCTAACATAAAGACCATCTGAAACTTGCTATTTACAAATCAATCATCTTCTTTCATCCATTTGTCAAATTCTCAGTCAAATATCAAAATACATGTTAAAACCCCACACTATGCATTTCATTTTTATCCAATTCTCAATAGTTTGATCATGGGTGCTTAATTTGTGAATATCAATGTTCAGGGTGGTTTGTATGTAATTTTACAAAAATATCTAATATATGTTTTTACTAAAAGGTCTATTTAATTTATTTTTATATGAATTATGACTGAAATATTCAGGGATACTATAATTAAACACTCCCCTTCATATGAAGTTAATTTAAAAAAATAAATAAAAAATATATGTCTAAATAAATTACAAGTGGCAATTTAGTAATATTTTAAAGAAAATATGCAAATATAATTTAAATTTTGATGCCGAAATAGGAGTTTTTATATTTTTATTGTAAAAGAGAACTATTGGATTGGAGGACACTTTTTTTTTTTCTATCTCACAATATTTCTTAAGAAATTATTTCACAAAATAAAATTTACAATTTTATAAAAATAAAACAATTTTTATATTGTGAATTAAATTTTATTATTATTTCATAAACCAATTTCTTTTATAGTACAATATAATTAAGCCCGGCCCTATATATATACACATAATTGTATATGTACATACATACATCTAGCATGCATGCATGCATACGTACATACATCTATGTATATATACATACATATATACATATATGTATATATATACATACATACAATGTATATATGCATGCATGTATGTATGTATGTATCTATATATACATCTATACATCTATACATATATACATAGATACATATATCTATACATATATGTATATATATTTAAAAAAGAATGGTTAGAGGCAATTATGCGAGTCCCCTGTCCTCCGCATGTACTAAACTATTTGAGGACCGCCCTCACTACAGACAAACTGGTCACAAAAAGAATAGTTAGAGGCTATTATACGAGTTCCCCATCCTTCTCATGTGCCAAACTATTTGAGGACTACCCTCACTACAGACAAATTGGTCACTGGGGGATTCAAATACTTGACTTGAGGAGAGTTATGACCTTCAAAGAGGCTGCTCTGCTAACTTACCACAACTGGCGACACACACAGAGAGAGAGAGAGAGAGAGAGAAATATATATATATACATACATGCAAAAAAATACATTTTATGGTTGTCGACGGTGAAAATCAGACACCGCATGCAGCTGTATGAATTAATTTTAATAATTTTTACTGCCTACCCTTGTGCCCCATTTAAAACATTTGACGGCTGTAACGTGGGTAGCTACTATGCTCCCATTTTTCAAGAATAACAAGACGACCAAATGTTTTGAGCATGTTTTTTTTTTTTAAATTAATGTTGAATATTAATTTTAACCATTAATATTTACAATCTTAAATTTGTATGAGATTACAAATAAAAACTTGTAAATAAAAACATTTTTAATTTTAGGTGTAAAATGTCGCGCGCATATATATATATATATATATATATATATGAACTATGTTAGACAAGCTTTCAGAGGAATTTGGTGTAAATTTATTGCTCCTTATTTTATGATAAATATCGGTGGTTGTTGGAAACCCAATGTGTCTAGTGCGGGTGGTGTTTGTCGTAATTTTGTTGGTTCTATTGTTTTTTGATTTGCTACTGATTGTTCCTAATTCTCATTTAAAAGTTGAAGTTGATGCTGTTGTGTTTGGTTTGATGGCGGCTAAGAAGCTTGGACTGATCAATATCATTGTTGAAGTGGATTCTCTGATTCTT
>NW_018230906.1:109783-114981 GCF_001263595.1 Phalaenopsis equestris | reverse complement strand
GAGCGCTTTACCTCAAATCCTGTATCTATCCTGAGTACTGTGACGAAGACTGGTGATGCTCTTCTGCTTATATCTTTATTGGTTGCTTTCCTTTGTCGACAGTTGCGACTACTCTTGATTTCTTTTCAAACACCCTGGTCACTTTAGCCTTTTTGTGTGGCTCCATGTGCTTCATTTCTTCTTGAAGACTGTTGGCTTTACTGAGTAGCTTCTCAAAGGATTTGATGGTGAGTCCCTTAAGCATGAAAGCTACTGGCCCATGAATGCTTTTAAGTAGAATCTCCATCACTTGATGTTCTTGTAGTTGAGGTTCACATTTCATGCCATTTCATGTCCACCGCAAAATATAGTCTGACAAGGTTTCACTGGGCTTCTGCTTCTCCATCATGAGCTTTCCAATAGACACATGATGTTGTGCCTCGGCAAATCTTTTCACAAATAACTGTTCCAACTTAGAAAATGTTTTAACTGATCCGTTAGGTAGGTCAGCGTACCAGTCAAAATCAATCCCTGACAAGCTACTGACGAACTACTCGCATAGTAGAGCTTCATTATTCCTCGTGTTGCCACAACTGGCTAAAAAATGTGCTATGTGTTGTCTGGGATTTCTAGTCCCATCGAATATCTTGAAGTTTGGGGCCACAAAACCCTTGGTGAAAGGGACGACATCGAACTCTTCCGGGTAAGGTCTACCCTTTAAAATTAATGAACCACCCTTGGACTGGGCTAAGGCATCCCGTACTTGTTCAACCATTTGCTTGAATTCTTTTTCTGGCATGGCACCTAACGGAGAATCCTTCTTTGGTTGTTTATCTTTGTCTGTTGAAGTAGCCTCCCTTCTTTCATTTGTGATGTGTATAATTTCTGGCTGATTAATCTCTGGAGAAGCCAATCTTGGTGCTTGTGATTTCCCCTGAATGGTGGCCATGACGGTCTTAGCTGCAGTCATCTCTTCAATTCTTTTCTCCAGTAGTCTGACTTGTTCATCCTTTAGTAGGATAACCCTATGTAGCTCATCTATGGTGTTCTCTTTGGTGTGGCGTTGAGCCTTGCACGCATATGTGGTAGCTCGGGTTTCGATTACATGGACATCCATGAAATCCTCCTCCAAGTAATCACTGTAATCAAAATCTTCATTGTCACTATTGACGGAAACTCCGTGCTCTCGAGCTAACTCAGAAATCTCAATCATAAGTTTCTCAACTTTTTCCTCAATTATCTATTCCTTGATTGCTTTAAGATCTGGAGGACCTTGATGGACATCCTCTATTTGTTCCTCCATCTCGCTAGCTATTGTCACCACGATGTCAGATATTTCAGGCACTAGTTTCACTTCCTGCCTTACAGGCTCACGGAACTGTATCGGTGCAGCGAACTTGGGTACTCATACCCTTTTCTTCTTTGACGATGATGTCTCAGGATGAGATGTCTTAGTAGAGACATCGGTAGGTCGAAGGAAGGTATGCTCCCCGTGGTGTAGACCAGCTACAGTGTTGGGTAATCGTCTTTATTTTTCTTTGCTAGATTGCATGAATGACGGGTAAGCTCCTCAGACCTAGTCTCGACTTAATCGGTCAGCGACCTGTGGTCCTGGTGGTGGTATGATTAGTGGTGACTATAGCAGTACCAACTCGGTTTCCCAAATGAAACCAGACAGGAATACGGGTTGGTGACTTTACAGTCGACTTATGAGACTTTCTAATGAACTTAACATCCTTCAAAAATTTTTTTTTCATATGAGGGGAAATTGCATGTCCCACTCGTTTAAGTAACTCACTAACAGAACATTCTTCCTTAGTAGCAAGCCTTCTAAAAACTGCACTAACTTGGGTGATAGGAGTGAACTTCCTTTCTTCCTCACTGTGTCCACGGAGTGATGTTAATGCAGTAGGAATTTTTTGGATCCTCTCGTATCCATCAGTATCCGTTAGAGGATGGAATGTACTCCCTCGTAGGAGTGGAGGAATTTCTGGTAACACCTCTTCAATTCGATGAGGCTCCTCCTCAATGAGTGTGTTTTCAGGAATCTGGGCTTTGATGGCCCTCCGAACTCTTCTATTGGGGTTCATCCTTTGAGACCCTACTTCAAACACAGGAGATGGGAAAGTTAACCCTTCAGTTGAATCTTCAACGATCATCACTTCTTTCCCCTTAGCAGCAGCAAAGATAGCAGGCTTGACGGTTGTCGCGATGGCAGTAGCTTTAGTCTTTTTGCAGGCAGGGAAGTCCTGAAGGTAGTTCAAGTTGAATTCTGCAGACGGTTCTTGCATTTTTGGAGCAGCGATCTTCATTACCACGAATGGGGCTTTCCCGAGGATAACCTCGAGGTCTTCAAACCCAGCTCCGAACTTGATGGTGAGAGCAATGTTACGGGCATCACGGTCCGTTAGCAGGTTGCAGGAAAAGGTCAGTGTTGGGTAGGCCATTGCAGCGGGCTTTAAAACAGAAAGTTTTAGGGTTAGCTATATGGCAAAAAAAAACCTCATAATTTTTTAGTGCAAGCACTGAAAGTAGAGGTTGAGTTGTAGACCGGGTGGGTCTTAATTTATGGGTATTTTTTAACATTTTTGTTTAAAAAAGTGTAAAATTTAAATAATATAAATAATTAATTAAACACTGATTTAAATGTTTTGATTCTCCATGCATGTAAAAATGTCATCATGGCTTGAAATTTTAGCATGATGTTGCCTCTATCTTAGGGAACATCCTTTGATTTTTTCAAAGTCAGAGGGGTTTCTAGATAGAGAATCATATTTTTCAAGTTTACAAGCATTATTTGCTTAAAATAATCATGAAAATTAGCATGTTGCTTAGAAAAATCCAAGGAAATTTTGGAAGGTTTATGATGACCAGAGAGCCTTTGGGAAAATTTCCCATGAGCCAATTCATTCAAAATACACCTAATCTTTACAAACCCTAAATCACTACAATAATTAATTTTGAAAAATAGAAACAATAAAATGACCTGATTTTTTATCTCCACTACTGTTTAGGATCCATAAAACTCGCCATAAAAATTTCAAAGCATTTTGAGTTCATTTGATAACTTAAGTGGATTTTTAAAGATAAATAACATTTTTGGCACTTAAATGAATTTTCAAAGATCAAAATATAACTCAAAAATTTATAAAAGCTTGTTTTCTTGAGTTCTCTGTGATCAGAGGTATTTTATAAAAATAAAATGGTATTTAAAATAAAAACTTAATTTTTGACCTATTTTAAATATTTAAATAACTAAAAAACCATAAAAATCACAAAAATAATAAAATTCATGGAAATGTTCTAAATTACTTCCTAAGCACTTAAGAACAATTAGAATATTTTTTTCCTGATTTTCTAGATAAAGATACTGAATTTCAAAGCTTAAAAATAATTTTTAAAGGCTAAAAATAGGTATTCACTAAAAACAATTCCAATAAATCAAATAAAACTTAAAAAAACATAAAATTTTCTCGTCTAAGTTCTCAGACCTCAAGAAGATTTTTCAAAAATATAAAACTTAATTTTTCCCATTTAAATTATTTTATATTTAATAAATACCCTATAATTTAAAGTAATTCTTAAAATTCAAATAAAATTCAAAAAATCATAAAATTTGGTCCAAAGGCTTCTCTAGTTTAGGTCAACCTCTAGTAAAAATTTTAGGTGATTACAATTTACCTTGGTCAAGTTAAGAATTTTTTTTGAAAAGTCCTATTTTTGCATGAAAATAATTATATAAATTAAATTAAATTTTGAAAAAAATCACATTTTCTTCTCTGATGTCTTAATTGACCAATGAATGAGGTATGATAAAAATTTCAAAGTCATTTGGATTAAATTTGATGAATTATGAAGTGTTAGAGCCCTGAGGGCAAATGTGTAATTTTGGAAATTTAGCCTTAATTAACATTTAGGCTTAATTCAAAAAGGGAAATGGGCAACCTTGGATCTTAATCAATTTTTTTGGATGTTTAAAATACAAGGGTTTAATTAGTAGAAACCAACCTCACTTTCTTAATTGAAAAGATGAGTTAATAAATTTCTAAATTATTAAAATTTCGAAGTTTATTAAAATAAAAGGAACCCAGGACTTAGGGGTATGACCTTTGAAGTCAATAATTAATCAATTTAATACCCCTATTTTGATTTTTAAATAAAATTCAAATCATGAATTATGACCACCTAAAGCTTAATATTTTCAAAACTAATTAAGACACTCACCTAGGTCTTAAAGGCTTAGTAGTAACTTAGGCTAAGTCAAGTTTCATGTAAATAAGGATTAGAAAAGTAAACATCATTTAAAATTAAACATCTTTCAAAAACTACAAGCCCAATTAGGACCAAATTTTGGTTAAGTGTTCCAATAACACTAACTTGCCTCTTTAAGGGTCTTCACCTACATAATATTTAAAATTAAATTACAGATGATAATTACCTTACTCTTAGGGATAATTGATACATCAATGCTCACTGAGCACTAAGGGTATTTACATGATGAATTATTAAGCAACATAATAAGTTTAAAAGAACTCGGGATTTTCCACCAGGCAGCGAGAGAGTATCACAAACCTGGTTCTTTCTTTAAATCTGTTGGATACCTCGGAGATCTACTGAACTTAATATTTTTTTCTTGGCAACATCATCCTTAAATAAACTCATAAGGACCCACCAAGATATGACCTAGGGTTAGATAGGTCATCAAAATTTTACTTCCCTGTTTTATATAAATTGCCCTAACATTCTTTTTGAGTTTCAGGTGGTGGAACAAGAAGACTCGCCTGGTACACTTTTAGAGTTTTTAGCATTGTCTTTTTTGTACTTTCATGCTGTACTTTTATACCTGCAAATTTGCATGCTAAACAACGTGCCATTCTGCATGAAAACTAAGACTATCAGGATAGCCACAAAACCAAAACCAAAATCCAAAAATCCCGTCTTCCTTTTCGTTGTTTTAACTAAAATCAACCATAATAAAATTCACCCTCACAATACTTCAAAATATAAAACAACTCAAAATTTAATCACAAACATCACACAAAACTACAACTTCAACTAAATTAAGATGTCTCTATCAGATGACAGGGAATTCCTCAGAGGAGGTAACCTACGGTTGCTAACGAGGCTTCCCACAGTCTAAATGAAATTATGGAACTCATTAAGTTGAGTTTAATAAATTCATTTAGACTAAGTGAATACAATAGAAAATAGTGGTACCG